>NW_027094116.1:3373430-3532010 GCF_029207755.1 Chamaea fasciata | reverse complement strand
GGGGCGGTGAGGTGCACCCCCAAATTTCCCCCCCCCCCAGGAGCCTCTTCCTTCCTCCCCCCCCCGCCCCCTGGGTGCTGTTGGGGTGGGATCAAACTGGGGAGGGGGGCAGCGGTTTGGGGGGGCCAGAAGAGCTGGGCAAGGGGGGGGGGTGACGGGGATGAGCCCCCCTCCCCCCCGTGTCACCGGGCGGGGGGGCCGCGGAGGGTCCCCGGTGTCCCTCGGGATTGAGGCCGCGGCGGGGGGAGATGATCCATGATCCGGGGGGGATTAAAGCTGCGGGAATCTCCCGGCAGCACCCGGGGCTTTAACCCTGCCCGGCACGGGGGGGGGAGGGGGGCTCGGCCGGGCCCCCGACCCCTCCCCCACGGGACCCCCGAACCCCCCCACGGGGCAAGGCAGGGACCCCCAAACCAGCGGGGTCACCCCCGGGGCCACCGTGGGAAAACGAGTGAGGGGAGATGGGGTGGGGGGGGGGGGGTGAGAATGCACTGTTCCCATGGCAACCACATCCCCATGGCAACCGCATCCCCATGGCAACCAAATCCCTATGGCAACCGCATTCCCTTGGCAACCATCGCCCGTGGCAATCATTGCCTGTGGCAACCTGTCCCCATAGCGACCATCTCCATGGCAACCACATCTTCGTGACAACCACCTCCTAGCCACCAGAGCTGTCACCTCCCATGGCAACTCCATCCCCATGGCAACCATCTCCCCATAACAACCTCCTCCCATGGCAACAGCATCCCCATGGCAACCCGTCCCCATGGCAACCGCTTCCCACAGTTACCACCTCCCCATGGCAACCACATCCCCACAGCGACCTCTTCCCATGGCAACCCGTCCCCATGGAAACTCCATCCCCATGGCAACCATGTCACCACAGCAATCGTCACCCCATTGCGACCTCCTGCCACGGCAACCTGTCCCCACGGCAACCGCATCCCCATGGCAACCATCACCTCTCAGCATTCTGTCCCCATAGCAACCGTCACCCCATAGCAACCCGTCCCCATAGCAACCTGTCCCCACGGCAAGCATCTCCCCTCATCATCCTGTCCCCATGGCAACCACATCCCCATAGCAACCACATCCCCATAGCAACGACATCCCCATAGCAACCACATCCCCATAGCAACCACATCCCCATAGCAACCACATCCCCATAGCAACCACATCCCCATAGCAACCACATCCCCATAGCAACCACATCCCCATAGCAACCACGTCCCTACAGCAACCTGTCCCCACGGCAACCATCTCCCCTCATCATCCTGTCCCCATGGCAACCGCCCCCCGCCTGTTCCCCCGCTCCCCCCCAGCCCCCCATTTCGGGGCGGGGTCCCCCCGTGCCCACCTGCGGCTGCTCTCCAGGAAGGCCTCGATGCCGGGGGGGTCCCCGGGGGGGCCCCCAAAGCTCCGCGGCTGCTCCAGGAAGGGCTCGTAGAGATGGAGCTGGTTCAGCCCCAGCCCCAGCGCCTGCGCCGCCTGCCGCGGGGGGGTAGGGGGGGAGTTTGGGGGGGTTTGGGGGCATTTTTGGGGAGATTTCGGGGGGATTTGTTGGACTTTTGGGGGGGTTTGGGGGAGTTTGGGGGAGTTTGGGGGGGAGTTTTGGGATTTGGGGGGATTTGGGGCGGGGATTTTGGGGGATTTTTGGGATCTAGGGGGAGATTGTGGGGGGATTTGTTGAATTTTTAGGGGGATTTGGGGGATTTTGGGGGGATTTGGGGAGGGTTTTGGGGGGGATTTTGGGGGATTTGTTGGATTTTGGGGGCTTTGTTGGATTTGGGGGTATTTCTGGGATTTTTGGGGGGTTGGGGGGATTTTGGGGGGGGTTTAAAAGATTTGGGGGGGGATTTTGGGGGTCCCAGGGGGTCACCCGGCACCCCCCGTGCTCACCTGGGGGTCAAAGGTGACGAAGAAGAGGAGGGACGGGTGGAAGCGCCGGGCGGCGGCGGCGAAGGCCTGGAAGGCTGAGGGGGAAATTGGGAATTTGGGAAATTGGGAATTTGGGGACTTGGGGATTTGGGAATTTGGGGATTGGGGATTGGGGACTGGCACACAGGCGACACACAGGTGACATTAATACCACGCAGGTGACAGAAATGACACACAGGTGGCACACAGGTCACAGAGGTGACACACAGGTGACACAGGTGACACACAGGTGGCATACAGGTGGCATACAGGTCACAGAGGGTGACACAGGTGACACACAGGTGACACAGGTGACATTAATGTCACACAGGTGACACAGGTGACACACAGGTCACAGAGGTGACACACAGGTGACACAAATGACACACAGGTGGCACACAGGTGACACAGGTGACACCAGGTGTCCCCACGCACGCTCCGAGTCCCGTCCCTCGAAGTACCCGATGACTTTGGGCTCCTCCTCGATGTCCCCAAAGTGCCGGAGCTCCTGCCCCGCTGCCACCACCTGCACCGGGGTCCCCACGGCCTGGGGGGGACACCGGGCTCGGGGGGGGCTCTGGGTTGTCCCCAGGGTCCCCAACACCTGTGGAGGATCTGGGGGTCCCCCTGGGGGTCTGGAGGTCTCGGGGGGGGGCCGGGGGTCGGGGGAGGGGCTTTGGGGGGTTCTGGGTCACGGGGGGTCAGGGGGACTTTGGGGGTGTCCCTTGGGGTCACGGGGGACTTTGGGGGTCCCTCCCCGGGGTCTGGAGGTCTCTGAGGGGGTCCCGGGGGTCGGGGGAGGGGCTTTGGGGGGGCTCTGGGGTCAGGGGGGGGATCAGGGGGTGTCCCCAGGGTCTGAGGGGCTCTGGGGGGCTCTGGGGGGTGTCCCCAGGGGTCAGGGGGGGATCTGGGGGGCTCCGGGGAGCACGGGGACACAGCTCAGGGGGTGCCTGGGAACAGGTTGAGGGTCCCTGGGCCCAGTTTGGGAGTCCCATGGGGGCCCAGTGTGAGGTTTGGGGTCTCTGTGCCCGGTTTGGGGGTCCCTGAGCCCGGTTTGGGATCCCTGTGTCTGGTTTGGGGGTCCCACGGGGTCCCTGGACCCGGTTTGGGGATCCTGGGGTCCGGTTGGGGGGTCCCTGTGACAGTCCGGGGGTCTTTGGTGGTCTCTGTGTCCGGTTTGGGGGTCCACGGGGTCCCAGTGCCCATTCGGGGGTCCTGGGAGGTCTCGGGGGGGCCCCGGGGGTCCCCGTACCCCATCCCCAGCCCCCCTCCAGGTCCCTCTCGGTGTCCCCGAGGCCCACCCGGCTCTGGGCCACCAGCTGGGGAGGGGGGGGGGACACGGCTGCGGACACCTGCCACCACCCCCGGGGGTCCCCAGGGTGTCCCCCAGTGTCCCCAGTGTCCCCAGTGCTCCCAGTTCCCACCTCCAGGGTCTCCATCTCCCCGGGCCGCTGTCCCCGGTCCCCGGGCGGGGCCGGCGGCAGCTCCGGGCAGCGCTCGCGGGGGCTCCCGGCGGTCCCGGGCCCCAGGCGGCAGCGGGCCGGGCCGGAGCCCCCCGAGAGCCCCGAGCACAGAGCCAGGAGCGCCAGGAGACAGCCCCGGGGACACCGCGGGGACATGGGGACAGCGCGGGGACAGCGCGGGGACAGCGCGGGGACAGCGCGGGGACACCGCCACTGAGGGACACGGGGACACGGGAGGGACACTGGGACAGGGACGGACACGCGGGGACAGACGGACACGGACGGGGACGGACACACGGGGACACGGGGACAGGATCAGGGACACGCGGGGACGGACACACGGACGGCGACAGGAGGGGACGGGGCCCAGCGAGGAGCGGGGACGGAGACAGGCGGGGGACAGCGACACCCTGGGGACACACGGACACCGGGGACACACGGACACCGGGGACACGGGGACACACCGACACCGGGGACAGACAGACACACCCTGGGGACACACGGACACCGGGGACACACGGACACGGGGACACGGGGACACACAGACACCGGGGACAGACACACAGACACCGGGGACACGGGGACACACGGACCCTGGGGACAGACAGACACACCCTGGGGACACACGGACACACGTCCCTGGGCCGGGTGACACTCGGAGGGCGGCGGCCGCAGCCCTGGGGACAAGGACGGACAGAGCCCGGCGGGGACACGGGGACAGTCACAGCCCCTTCCGGCGACACGGCGGCGACACACGGACACGGCCGCTGTCACCTCCCCGGGGGACAGCGCCTCGGCGACACCGCCCCACCCCCCCCCCCCCGGGGTGTCCCCCGGCTCGGGGGGGTCCTGAGGGGTGGCAGCACGAGCCCCCCTGTCCACAGGTGTCCCCAAGTGTCCCCAGGTGTCCCCAGGTGTCCCCAGGTGTCCCCCCCCCGCCCTTCCAGCCCCGCTCCAGCTCCACAGTGAGCCGGGAAAGAGGGGACGGGGGGGGGGACACTGGGGGGACACCGGGGGGACACTGAGGGACACCGCGGGGACATCGGGGGGGACATCGGGGGGCTCTTGGGGCGGGTCCGCAGTGGGGGCTGGGGACCCCCGGGCGCTGCCCCCCACCTCAGACCCGGGGCTTTGGGGTCCCAGGGACCCCCAAAGTATTGGGGGAGGGGTGGGTGCCAGGGACCCCCGAGCGTGGGAACTGGGGTGCCCAGGACCCCCAAACTCCGGGATTGGGTGCCCGGGACCCCCATCCTTGGGGCTTTTGGGTGCCCGGGACCCCCAAATTTGGGGCAGTGGGTGTCAGGGACCCCCGTGTGTGGGAATTTGGGGTTCCAGGGACCCCCAGATTTGGGGGCGGTGGGCGCCAGGGACCCCCGTGCTGGGTTTTGGGGTGCCCAGCCCCCCCAAGCTCAGGTCCAGGGGTGCCCCTGTGTGGGAATTTGGGGGTGGATTTGGGGGGCGCGGGGGGAGTCAGAGGGGATCGGGGGGAGTTGGGGGAATTTGGGGGAAATTTCGGAGGAAATTTGGGGGGGGGAATTTGGGGGTTCGTGGGGGGATCTGGGGGATTTTGGGGAATCCGGGGGGAATTTGGAGGAATTTGGGGAAATTTGGGGGGAATTTAGGGGAATGTCGGGAAATTTGGGGGGAAATTGGGGGAATTTGGGGGGAAATTTGGGGGAATGTCGGGAAATTTGGGGGGGAATTTGGGGGTTCATGGGGGGATCTGGGGGATTTTGGGGAATTTGGGGAAAACGGGGAGGAATCTGGGGGGAATTTGGGGAAATCTGGGGAAATCTCGAGGGAATTTGGGGGAATTTGGGGGGAACTGGGGGAATTTGGGGAAAATCGGGGGGGTCCCTGGGATGTTGGGGGACACCGAGGACACGGCGGGGGGATCCCCAAAACCTGGGGGGGGTTGTCCCCAAACCCCCTCCCAGTCCCATCCCAGTCCATCCCAGTACACGCGGGGGGGTTAAACTGGTTTATTGCTCTGCGGGGGGGGGTCCGGGTGCCCCCCCAAATTCCGGGGGGTCCCGCCGCCCCCCGCCCCCCCCCGGGGTTAGTTTTGGGGTGCGGGGGCGGGGCCGGGGGGGTCTCAAGGGTGGGGGTGGGGGGGATCAATAATAAGTTTCCTTCTCCACCCAACCTGCAAAAAGGGGAGGGGGCGTCAGTGGGGGGGGGGTCCCCAAAACCCGCGGGGGTTTTTTGGGGTCCCCCCCCGTATTTATGGGGTTTCGGGGTTCCCACGGGGGTTTTTTGGGGTCCCCCCCCGTATTTATGGGGTTTCGGGGTTCCCTCCCCTTTTTTTTGGGGAGGGGGTTCTATTTTTTGGGGTCTCCATTTTTTAGGGTTTTTATATTTTTTGGGGTTCCTATATTTTGGCAGTTTTCAGTTTTTGGGGTTCTCATTTTTTGGGGTCTCCATTTTTGAGGGGTTCCCATTTTTTGGGAGTTCCCATTTTTTGGGGTCTCCATTTTTGGGGGGTTCCCATTTTTTGGGGTTCCCATTTTTTGGGGTCTCCATTTTTGGGGGGTTCCCATTTTTTGGGGTTCCCATTTTTTTGGGGTCTCCATTTTTAGGGTTTCTATTTTTGGGGGGGTTTCCATTTTTTGGGGGGTTTTTATTTTGGAGGGATTTCAGGTTTTGGGGTTTCCATTTTTGGGGGGTTTCAATATTTTGGAGTTCCCATTTTTTAGGGGGTTCCCATTTTTTGGGGTCTCCATTTTTTAGGGTTTCTATTTTTGGGAGGGGGGGGGATTCCATTTTTTGGGGTTTCTATTTTTGGGGGGTTTTAATTTTTTGGGTTCCCATTCTTTCAGGGTTTCTATTTTTTAGGGGTTTCCGTTTTTTTGGGGGTTCCCATTTTTTTGGAGTTCCCATTTTTTGGGGTTTCTATTTTTTAGTGGTGCCCATTTTTCTGGGGATTTCTCCTGGATTTTTCAGTTCCCCCCATTATTTTTTTTTTTTTTGGGGGGGGAGGGTCCTCCCTCATTTTTTTTGTGCTTTTCCCCCATTTTTTTTTTTAGGTTTCCCCCATTTTCGGGGGGTTTCCTCCCCATTTTTTTGTGCCTTTCCCCCTCTTTTTGGGTCCATTTTTTTGGGTTTCCCTCCATTTTTGGGGGGATTCCCCCTCGGGTTTTTTTTTGTGCATTTCCCCCCATTTTTTTAGGCTTCCCCCATTTTTTTTCTCTTCCCCCCATTTTTTTATCCCATTTTTAAGCCCCCCCATTTTTTTTTACTTTCCCCCATTTTATTCGCTTTTTTCCCCCCTTTTTTACAGTTTCCCCCATTTTTTTTTAGTTTCCCATTTTTTTTTTCACTTCTCCCCATTTTTTTTCTATCCCATTTTCAGCCCCCCCCCCAATTTTTTTTTTTGACTTACCCCATTTTTATTTTTTTTAGGGTGTCCCCCCCCCCCCCAAGTTTTTTGGGGTCCCCTCTCACCTCCGGGGTAGCGCCTCAGGATCAGTTTCCGCACCTCGTCGTAGGCGAAGATGAGCAGGGAATAGGGGAAGGCGCAGAACCACCAGGTCACCCTGGGGAGAAAACCCCAAAAAATAAATTCGGGGACCTCCCCAAATCCCCTCCCCCACAGATTTTTGGGGCGATTTGGGGGTTTTTGGGGGTCCCTCACTTGAGGGGGTACATGCGCAGCGCCACGCCCATGCCCGGGCAGTAGGACAGGAACGCCGCCAGCGCCGTCTCCTCCAGCAGCCCGAAAATCAGGATCTTGTTCCTAAAAAATTGGGGGATTTGGGGTTTTTTTTGGGGGGGGTTTGGACCCGAAAACCAGGATCTTGTTCCTAAAAATATCTGGGGAGGGGACCCCCCAAAAATCTATGGAGGGGGTTGGGGGGCCCGGACACCCTAAAAAACCTAAAAATCGGGTCATGTCCAAAAAAAAATTGGGGGATTTGGGGTTTTTTGGGGGGGGTTTCGACCCGAAAACCAGGATCTTGTTCCTAAAAATATTTCGGGATTTTGGGGTTTTTGGGGGGGGGTTTGGGGGGAGTTTTCGGAGTGTTCTTGGGCACAAAAATCAGGATCTTGTTCCTAAAAAAATTTGGGGATTTTGGGGTTTTTTGGGGGGGGGGTTTTGGGGGGAGTTTTCGGAGTGTTCTTGGGCACAAAAATCAGGATCTTGTTCCTAAAAAAATTTGGGGATTTTGGGGTTTTTTGGGGGAGGGTTTTGGGCCCGAAAATCAGGATCTCGTTCCTTAAAAAAATTTTGGTTTTTTGAAGTTTTTTTGGGGTTTTTTTGGGGGGAGTTTTGGGTATTTCTAAGGGTGGGAGAGGGTTTGGGATTTTTTTGGAAGAGAATTGGGAATTTTGGGGGGTTTTTTGGGAATTTTGGGGGGGGGTTTTGGGGGGCGATTTGAGCCCTAAAATCAAGATCTTGTTCCTAAAATATTTGGGGATTTTGGGGGGTTTGGGGGCTTTTTTGGGGGTTTGGGATTTTTTGGAAGGGGTTTGGAGTGGTTTTGGGGGATTTTGAGGTATTTCTTTGGGGGGGGGGGTGTTTGGGGCTGAAAATCAGGATTTTGTTCCTAAAATATTTGGGGGGTTGGGAGTTTTGGGGGTTTTTAAGGGTTGGGAGAGAGTTTGAGATTTTTTGGAAGGGGTTTGGAGGGGTTTTGGGGGTTTTTGGGCCCAAAATCAGGACCTTGCTCCTAAAAAATTTGGGGTTTTGGGGGAGGATTTGGGTTTTTTGGGGAGTGGGTAATTTTGGCTGGTTTTGGGCGGGATTTTGGGGTGATTTTGGGTGGGATTTTCGGATGGTTGTAAGTGGAATTTTGGGGTGATTTTGGGTGGGATTTTGGGGTGTTTTGGGGGTGTTTCAGGGAAGATTTTGAGGTTTTTTTGGCGGAATTTTGAGATGGTTTTAAGTGGAATTTTGGGGTGGTTTCGGGTGGGATTTTGGGGTGATTTGGGGCATTTTTGGGAGTGTTTCGGCCTCACTTCATGCCCTGCTGGAAGACGGAGTTGGGGCAGTTTTGGGTGGGATTTCAGGGTGATTTTGGGTGGGATTTTGGGATGGTTTTAAGTGGAATTTTGGGATGGTTTTGGGCGGGATTTTGGGGTGGTTTCGGGTGGGATTTCAGGGTGATTTTGGGTGGGATTTTGGGATGGTTCTGGGTGTGATTTGGGGGTGTTTCAGGGAAGATTTTGGGGTTTTTCGGGTGGGATTTTGGGGTGATTTTGGGTGGGATTTTGGGATGGTTCTGGGTGTGATTTGGGTGTGATTTGGGGGTGTTTCAGGGAAGATTTTGGGGTTTTTCGGGTGGGATTTTGGGGTGATTTTGGGTGGGATTTTGGGATGGTTTTAGGTGGAATTTTGGGGTGATTTTGGGTGGGATTTTGGGGTGTTTTGGGGGTGTTTCAGGGAAGATTTTGAGGGTTTTTTGGCGGAATTTTGAGATGGTTTTAAGTGGAATTTTGGGATGGTTTTGGGTGGGATTTTGGGGTGGTTTCGGGTGGGATTTTGGGATGATTTGGGGCATTTTTGGGAGTGTTTCGGCCTCACTTCATGCCCTGCTGGAAGACGGAGTTGCGGCGGGTCTTGCAGATGATGAGGTCGGCCCACTGCACCACCACGATGCTGGCGAAGAACGCCGTGTGGCACGTGAACTCCACCACCTTGCGCTGCTCGTACGTCTGCCGGGCCGCCAGGAAACCGGGAGGAAATTGGGAGGAAACCAAAAGTAAATCAGGAGGAAACCAAGAGTAAACTGGGAGGAAATCAAGAGTAAATCGAGAGGAAACCAGGAGTAAATCGGGAATAAATCAGGAGGAAACTGGGAGTGAATTGGCAGGAAACTGGGAGGAAACCAGGAGGAAACCGTGAGGAAATGGGGGGAAATGGGGCGGAAAGGGGTGTGGAACTTAATGTGGAAATGGGGTTGGAAACTGGGGTGGGAATGGGGAGAAACGGGAGAAGAGGTGGGGAAATGGGGTGGGAATGGGTGTGGAAACGGGGGGAAATAAGTGTGGAAATAAATGTGGAAATGGGGTGGAAACGGGGCGGGAATGGGGGGAAGTGGGGATGGAAATGGGGTATGACTGGGTGGTGTGTAAGGGGTGTGTAACTGGTGTGTAAGGGGTGTGTAAGGGGTGTGTAATGGGTGTGTGGGGTCCCTCACCCACTCCTGGCCGTAGGAATCCTCCAGGTCGTTCTTGGAGCGATCGTCCCAGGCCAGGCGGATCCCCAGCAGCGTCCCCGGCAGGAACCCGTTCTCCGCCAGGATCACAAAGTAGGTGAAGAACCCGCCCAGGGCCTGGATCATCCCTGTGGGGCCGGGATCGGGAACGGGATCGGGATTGGGATCAGAGCCACGGGATCGGGATTGGGATCGGGATCAGAGCCACGGGATCGGGATTGGGATCGGGATCAGAGCCATGGGATTGGGATCGGGATTGGGATCAGAGCCACGGGATTGGGATTGGGATCAGAGCCACGGGATCGGGACTGGGATCGGGATCAGAGCCATGGGATCGGGATTGGGATCGGGATCAGAGCCATGGGATTGGATCACAAAGTAGGTGAAGAACCCGCCCAGGGCCTGGATCATCCCTGTGGGGCCAGGATCGGGATCAGGGCCATGGGATTGGAGCCATGGGATTGGGATCGGGATCAGGATCACACCACAGATTGGGATCAGGATCAGCACCATTGGACAGGGACCGTGGGATTGGGAGCAGCATCCCAGGACTTGGGATCACCCCATGACCCTGCACTGACCGATCTGGCCGTAGGCCATGCTGATGAGTGACCCCAGGGTGACCCCTGGGTGACCACTGACCGATCTGGCCGTAGGCCATGCTGATGAGTGACCCCAGAGTGACCCCTGGGTGACCACTGACCGATCTGGCCGTAGGCCATGCTGATGAGTGACCCCAGAGTGACCCCTGGGTGACCACTGACCGATCTGGCCGTAGGCCATGCTGATGAGTGACCCCAGAGTGACCCCTGGGTGACCACTGACCGATCTGGCCGTAGGCCATGCTGATGAGTGACCCCAGAGTGACCCCTGGGTGACCACAGACCAATCTGGCCATAGGCCATGCTGATGAGTGACCCCTGGGTGACCCCTGGGTGACCACTGACCGATCTGGCCATAGGCCATGCTGATGAGTGACCCCAGAGTGACCCCTGGGTGACCACTGACCGATCTGGCCATAGACCATGCTGATGAGTGACCCCAGAGTGACCACTGACCGATCTGGCCATAGGCCATGCTGATGAGTGACCCCAGACTGACCCCTGGGTGACCACTGACCGATCTGGCCGTAGGCCATGCTGATGAGTGACCCCTGGGTGACCCCTGGGTGACCACTGACCGATCTGGCCGTAGGCCATGCTGATGAGTGACCCCAGAGTGACCCCTGGGTGACCACTGACCGATCTGGCCGTAGGCCATGCTGATGAGTGACCCCAGAGTGACCCCTGGGTGACCACTGACCGATCTGGCCGTAGGCCATGCTGATGAGTGACCCCAGAGTGACCCCTGGGTGACCACTGACCGATCTGGCCGTAGGCCATGCTGATGAGTGACCCCTGGGTGACCCCTGGGTGACCACTGACCGATCTGGCCGTAGGCCATGCTGATGAGTGACCCCAGAGTGACCCCTGGGTGACCACTGACCGATCTGGCCGTAGGCCATGCTGATGAGTGACCCCAGAGTGACCCCTGGGTGACCACTGACCGATCTGGCCGTAGGCCATGCTGATGAGTGACCCCTGGGTGACCCCTGGGTGACCACTGACCGATCTGGCCGTAGGCCATGCTGATGAGTGACCCCTGGGTGACCCCTGGGTGACCACTGACCGATCTGGCCGTAGGCCATGCTGATGAGTGACCCCAGAGTGACCCCTGGGTGACCACTGACCGATCTGGCCGTAGGCCATGCTGATGAGTGACCCCAGAGTGACCCCTGGGTGACCACTGACCGATCTGGCCGTAGGCCATGCTGATGAGTGACCCCTGGGTGACCCCTGGGTGACCACTGACTGATCTGGCCGTAGGCCATGCTGATGAGTGACCCCAGAGTGACCCCTGGGTGACCACTGACCGATCTGGCCGTAGGCCATGCTGATGAGTGACCCCTGGGTGACCCCTGGGTGACCACTGACCGATCTGGCCGTAGGCCATGCTGATGAGTGACCCCTGGGTGACCCCTGGGTGACCACTGACCGATCTGGCCGTAGGCCATGCTGATGAGCCGCTCGTTGACCAGTTTGTCGCTCCGGGGGTTCCGCGGTTGCCGTTTCATGATGTCGCTCTCGGCCGCCTCGTAGGCCAGAGAGATGGCGGGGACCTGAGGGGACAGCGGCGTCACCCGGGGTCACCTCGTGTCACCCACTGTCACCCCTGTGTCACCCTGCGTCACTCAGAGTCACCCTGTGTCAGCCCTGTGTCACTCGATGTCACCCCTTGGCTTCCCAGTGTCACCCAATGTCACCCCTGTGTCACCCACTGTGACCCTGTGTCACACCCATGAGATGTCAATGTCACCCCTTGGCATCCCACTGTCACCCACTTGTCACCCCGTGTCACCCCCATCAGCCGTGTGTCACCCCCTGGCACTCCACTGTCACCCGGAGTCACCCAATGACACCCTGTGTCACCCAGTGTCACTCCACGCCATCCCACTGTCCCCCAACGTCACCCCCATGGCACCCACTGTCACACGTCATGGGATGGTGGCAGTGCCCAGGGGCGGGAGGATTTGGGGTCTCTGGGGCAGATTTGGGGTCTCTGGTTGGATTTGGGATGGATTTGGGGTCCCTGGCTGAATTTGGATTCTCTGGGTTGGATCTGGGATGGATTTGGGGTCCCTGATTGGATTTAGGATGGATTTGGGATCTCTGGGATGGATTTGGGATCTCTGGGATGGATTTGGGGTCCCTGGGATGGATTTGGGGTCCCTGATTGGATTTGGGATCTCTGGAATGGATTTGGGATGGATTTGGGATCTCTGGAATGGATTTGGGGTCCCTGGGATGGATTTGGGGTCCCCGGGTGGGTTTGGGGTCCCCGCTGACCATGTCGGTGCCCAGGTCGATGCAGAGGATGGTGACGGTGCCCAGGGGCAGCGGGATGTTGGCAGTGGTGGATTTGGGATGGATTCGGGATGGATTTGGGATGGATTTGGGGTCTCTGGGATGGATTTGGGGTCCCCGGGTGGGTTTGGGGTCCCCGCTGACCATGTCGGTGCCCAGGTCGATGCAGAGGATGGTGACGGTGCCCAGGGGCAGCGGGATGTTGGCGATGATGAAGAGCAGGAACGGGGTGATCTCGGGGATGTTGCTGGTCAGCGTGTAGGCGATCGACTTCTTCAGGTTGTCGAAGATCAGCCGGCCTGCCAGGGGACAGCGGCGTCCCCAAATGTCCCCAATGTCCCCAGCGCTCCCAATGCCCCAGTGCCCCCAACATCCCAAATATCCACAACGTCCCCAATGTCTCCAATACCCCAATATCCCAAATGTCCCCGAAGTCCTCGATGTCCCCAATATCCCTGAAGTCCCCAATGTCCCCAATGTCCCCAGTGTCCCCAATGCTCCCAATGTCCCCAATATCCCAAATACCCACAATGACTGCAGTGCTCCAAACATCCCCAAAGTCCCCAATGTCCCAAATATTCCCCAATGTCCCCAATGTCCCCATTGTCCCCAATGCCCCATTGTCTTCATTGTCCCCAATGTCCTAATACCCCCAATGTCCTCAAAATCCCTAATGTCCCTGTTGTCCCCAATGACCCCAAAGTCCCCAGTGCCTCCAATGTCCCCATTGTCCCCATGGTCCTCATTGTCCCCAATGTCCCAATACCTCCAATGTCCCCCAAATTCCCATTGTCCCCAATGTCCCCAGTGTTCTCAATGTCCCCTATGCCCCCAATACTCACAATGTCCCTAATGTCCCCGACTGTCCCCAACGTCCCCAAGATCCCCAAATCCTCCAACGACTCCACTGTCCCTAATGTCCCCAATGTCCCCAAGTGTTCCCAGTCTCCCCAAGATCCCCAAATCCTCCAATGACTCCACTGTCCCCAATGACCCCAAAGCCCCCAATTCCCCCAACGTCCCCGATGTCCCCAAGCCCCTGTGCCTGTCCCCGACCTTCCTCGACGCCGGTGACGATGGAGGCGAAGTTGTCATCCAGCAGGATCATGTCGGCCGCCTGCTTGGACACGTCGGAGCCGGCGATGCCCATGGCGATCCCGATGTCCGCCTTCTTCAGCGCCGGCGAGTCGTTGACGCCGTCGCCCGTCACCGCCACGATGGCGCCCTGGGGACGGAGGGGACGTTGGGGACATCGGGAGCGTTGGCGGGTATTTGAGGTATTGAGAGTGTTGGGGACATTGAGGGTATTGGGGACCTTGGGGACACTGTGGGCTTTGGGGACATTGGCGACATTTGAGTCATTGGGAACACTGGGGACATTGGGGACATTGGGTGTATTGGGGACACTGTGGGCTCTGGGGACATTGGTGACATTTGAGTCATTGGGAACACTGGGGACATTGGTGACACTGGGGACATGGGATATTGGGGACATTGGGGACATTGGGTGTATTGGGGACATTGGGGTGTTGGGAACATTGGGGTCTTTGGGGACATTGGGGACATTAAGGGTATTGGGGACCTTGGGGACACTGTGGGCTCTGGGGACATTTGCGACATTTGAGTCATTGGGAACACTGGGGACATTGGGGACATTGGAGGCATTGGGGACATTGGGTGTATTGGGGACACTGTGGGCTTTGGGGACATTTGGGGACATTGGGGGCATTGGGGGCATTGGTGACATTTGGGTCATTGGGAAGGCTGGGACATTGGGGATACTGGGGACACTGGGCTTTGGGGACATTGGGGGCACAGGGGACATTGGGGACATTGAGGGACACAGGGGATGTGGAGACACCAGGGGGACATCACGGGGCGAAGGGATGGGGACATGGGCAGGGGTGGGTTTGGGACACTCCGGGGTGTGGTGACACCACGGGGACACCACGGGACGTGGGGACATTGTGGGGACGTCAGGACAAAGGTGAAGCCAAGGGTCGTGGGGACACCACAGGGATGGGGACAATGTGGGACAGGGATGGGGACATCGTGTGACACAGGAATGGGGACACCGTGGGACATGGGTTTGGGGACACCGTGGGACAGAGGGACGGGGACACCGTGGACACGGGGATGGCAACACCATGGGAAATGGTTTGGGGACACCAGGGGACACGGAACCGGGAGCAGCGAGGGACAGGGGTGGCAGGGGACAGGTGACAAAGGACAGGTGGCAGGGAACAGGGAAGGGCTGTTGGGTTAAGGGGATTTGGGGACAGGTGCCACAGGCGCCACAGGTGACACAGGTGACACGGGTGCCACAGGTGACGCAGGGGACACAGGTGACATGGGTGACACAGGTGACGCAGGGGACACAGGTGACATGGGTGACACGGGTGACACAGGTGACAGGTGACACAGGTGACATGGGTGACACGGGTGACACAGGCGACACAGGGGAAACAGGGGACAGGTGATACAGGTGACAGGTGACACAGGTGTCACAGGAGACACAGATGACACGGGTGACACGGGTGACACAGGTGACACAGGTGACATGGGTGCCACAGGTACCACAGGTGACGCAGGGGACACAGGTGACATGGGTGACACAGGTGACAGGTGACACAGGTGACACAGGTGACACGGGTGACACAGGCGACACAGGGGAAACAGGGGACAGGTGACACAGGGGACAGGTGACACAGGTGTCACAGGAGACACAGATGACACAGGTGACACAGGGGACAAGTGACACAGGTGGCACAGGTGACATGGGTGACACAGGTAACAGGTGACACGGGTGACACAGGCAACACAGGGGACAGGTGATACAGGTGACACAGGTGACACAGGGGACACAGGTGACACGGGTGCCACAGGTGACACAGGTGACACAGGTGACATGGGTGCCACAGGTGCCACAGGTGACGCAGGGGACACAGGGGAAACGGGACAGGTGATACAGGGGACAGGTGACACAGGTGTCACAGGAGACACAGATGACACAGGTGACACAGATGACATGGGTGACACAGGTAACAGGTGACACGGGTGACACAGGCAACACAGGGGACAGGTGATACAGGTGACACAGGTGACACAGGGGACACAGGTGACACGGGTGACACAGGTGACACAGGTGACACAGGTAACAGGTGACACGGGTGACACAGGCAACACAAGGGACACAGGGGACACAGGTGACATGGGTGACACAGGTGACACAGGTAACAGGTGACACAGGTGACAGGCACCATAGGTGACACAGGTGACGCAGGTCACAGGTGACACAGGTGACATGGGTGACACGGGTGCCACAGGTGCCACAGGTGCCAGGTGACGGGGCGGCGTCACCTGTCGCTGGCAGCCCTCCACGATGATCAGTTTCTGCTGGGGCGACGTGCGGGCGAACACGATCTCGGTGTGGTTGCGCAGGATCTCGTCCAGCTGCTCCGAGCTCATGTCCTTCAGGTCCGAGCCGTGCACCACGCACGCCTTGGCCTCCCTGCGGGGTCACGGGGGGGTCAGCGCCCCAAAATTCCCGGGAAAAATCCCCCGGGACCCCAAAATCCTTGGGATCACCACTGGAGTCACCCAAAAATCCCCTCCCCAGGTGCTCCCAGGTCGTGCCCTTCAGGTGTGACCCCTGCACCAAACACACCTTGACCTCCCTGTGGGGTCACGGGGGGGTCAGCACCCCAAAATCTGCTCCAGGGCCCCAAAATTCCTTGGAAGACACTCGTGGGATCCCCAAATTCCCTCAACATCCCCCACCTGGCTCACCTGAGTCTCACCTGTGGTTCTCCTGGCTCGCCTGGGGCTCACCTGAAGCCCACCTGGGATTCTCCTGGGATTCCCCTGGGGGTCACCTGGGGTTCCCTTGGCTCTCCTGGCTCACCTGGGGCTCACCTGGAGCTCCCGTGTCTCACCTGGGGTTCACCTGGGGCTCACCTGGGGTTCACCTGACTCACCTGGCTCACCTGTGTCACACCTGAGGCTCACCTGGGGTTCACCTGGGGCTCACCTGGGGTTCACCTGACTCACCTGGCTCACCTGTGTCACACCTGAGGCTCACCTGGGGTTCACCTGGGGCTCACCTGGGGTTCACCTGACTCACCTGGCTCACCTGTGTCACACCTGAGGCTCACCTGGGGTTCACCTGGGGTTCCCATGTCTCAGCTGGGGTTCACCTGGCTGACCTGAGGCTCACCTGGGGTTCACCTGGCTGATCCATGTCTCACCTGGAACTCACCTGGGGCTCACTTGGGGTTCCCCTGCCTCACCTGGGGTTCCCCTGGCTCACCTGGCTCACCTGTGTCCCACCTGAGGCTCACCTGGGGTTCACCTGGCTGACAGGTATGTTGAGCCTGGCCGCGATGTCCTCCACGGTCTCGTTGCCCTCGGAGATGATCCCCACACCTTTGGCGATGGCCTTGGCCGTGATCGGGTGGTCCCCGGTCACCATGATCACCTGGGGACACCGGGGGGCCGTCAGCACCTGGGGACACCTGGGGACAGCTGGGGGACACTGTCAGCACCTGGGGACACCTGGGGACAGCTGGGGACAGCTGGGGGACACCCTCAGCACCTGGGGGACACCTGGGGACAGCTGGAGACAGCTGGGGGACAGCTGGGGGACACTGTCACCACCTGGGGGACACTTGGGGACACCTGGGGACACCCTCAGCACCTGGGGGACACCGGGGGGACACTTGGGGGACACCTGGAGGACACTCCAGAATGGGGGGGGACACCAGAGATGGGGGACAGGGGTTATTGGGGGATGGGGACATGGGGACATTTTGGGGGGGACATGGGAGTTCAGGTGGCCTCAGGGGGGGTTGGGGGTCCCGGGTGGGTTTTTGGAGGTCCTGGGGGGGTTTTGAGGGTCCCGAGCGGGGTTTTGGGGTCCTGGGCCTCATTTTGGGGGTTCTGGGCAGGGTTTGGGGGTCCCAGGGGTGGGGTTTTGGTTGTCCCAGGTGGGTTTTAGGGGTCCCAGGTGTGTTTTGGGGTTCCCAGGTGTGTTTTGGGGGTCCCGGCAGAGTTTTGGGGTTCCCAGGTGTGTTTTGGGGTCCCGGGTGGGTTTTTGGGGGTCCTGGTTGGATTTTTGGGGATCCCAGGTGTGTTTTGGGGTTCCCAGGTGTGTTTTGGGGGCCCCGGCCGGGTTTTTGGGGTCCCAGGTATGTTTTGGGATCCCAGGTGTGTTTTGGGGTTCCCAGGTGTGTTTTGGGGGTCCCGGCCGGGTTTTGGGGTTCCCAGGTGTGTTTTGGGGTTCCCAGGTGTGTTTTGGGGGTCTCGGCCGGGTTTTTGGGGTTCCCAGGTGTGTTTTGGGGTTCCCAGGTGTGTTTTGGGGGTCCCGGCCGGGTTTTGGGGCTCCCACCTTGATGCCGGCGCTCCGGCACTTGCCCACGGCGTCGGGCACGGCGGCGCGGGGCGGGTCGATCATGGACATGAGCCCCACGAAGCAAAGGTCGCTGGTGGGGAAATTCACCTCGTCCGCGTCGAAGCGGAACCCGCGGGGAAACTTGTCCGGGGGCAGGTACAGGTGACAGAACCCTGGGGACACCACGGGGACACTATGACACCCCACAGGGTCACAGTGTGTCCCCACAGGTGACAGAACCCTGGGGACACCACGGGGACACTGTGACACCCAGAGACATCCCCGGGAACTTGTCCGGGGGCAGGTACAGGTGACAGAACCCTGGGGACACACCGAGGGGACAGTGAAACACCCCCCAGGGTCACAGTGTGTCCCCACAGGTGACAGGACCCTGGGGACACCGCGAGGGGACAATGTGACACCCCACAGGGACTTCTGTTCAGGTGACAGAACCCTGGGGACATCGGGGTGGGGACAATGAGACCCCAGGCATATCCCCAGGAATTTCTGCACAGGTGACAACTCTGGGGACATCGAGGGGACAGTGTGACCCCAGGGACACCGCCAGGGACTTGTCCGGGGGCAGGTACAGGTGACAGAACCCTGGGGACACCGAGGGGACCCAGGACCCCCCGGGACCCTCTCCCCGAATCCCCCCAGCTCCTGGTGAGGATCGTTAACAACTCCTCCTCCTCCTCATCCAGCTGCAGCTCCCCCAAATCCCCTCGGGGACCCCCAAATCCCCCCCGGATCCCCCCAGGACCCTCTGAGATCCCCCCCAGACCCCCCGGGCATACCCAGGACCCTCTCCCCGAGCCCCCCCAGCTCCAGGTAGGCGTTCTGGAAGGCCTCGCGCATCTCCTGGTCCAGCGGCTGCTCCTGGCCCTGCAGCAGGATGCGGGAGCAGCGGTCCAGGATGCGCTCGGGCGCGCCCTTCATCACCAGCAGGTGCCCCTGGGGGTCATCCTCGCGCTCGTGGATGGACAGCTGACCGCGGGGACAGGGGACAGAGGTGTCACGCGGCGTGGGATCACGGGCACGCTGCCCCGTGTCACGCCCACACTGCCCCGTGTCACCAGGGTCACCCATACACTGCCCAGTGTCACCAGTGTCCCCAGTGTCCCCGGTGTCCCCAGTGTCCCCAGTGTCCCCAGTGTCCCCAGTGTCCCCAGTCCCCCCAGTGCCCCCAGTGTCGCCAGTGTCTCCAGTGTCCCCAGTGTCCCAGTGTCTCCAGTGTCCCCAATGTCCCCAGTGTCCCCAGTGTCCCAGTGTCTCCAGTGTCCCCAATGTCCCCAGTGTTCCCAGTGTCCCCAGTGTTCCCAGTGTCCCCAGTGTCCCCAGTGCCCCCAGTGTCCCCAGTGTTCCCAGTGTCCCCAGTCCCCCCAGTGTCCCCAGTGTCCCCAGTGCCCCCAGTGTCCCCAGTCCCCCCAGTGTCCCCAGTCCCCCCAGTGTCCCCAATGTCCCCAATGTTCCCAGTGTCCCCAGTTCCCCCAGTGCCCTCAGTCCCCCCAGTGTCCCCAATGTCCCCAGTCCCCCCAGTGTTCCCAGTGTCCCCAGTCCCCCCAGTGTCCCCAATGTCCCCAATGTTCCCAGTGTCCCCAGTTCCCCCAGTGCCCTCAGTGCCCCCAGTGTCCCCAGTGCCCCCAGTGTCCCCAGTGTCCCCGGTGTCCCCAGTATCCCCAGTCCCCCCAGTGTCCCAGTCCCCCCAGTGTCCCCAGTTCCCCCAGTGCCCTCAGTCCCCCCAGTGTCCCCAATGTCCCCAGTCCCCCCAGTGTTCCCAGTGTCCCCAGTCCCCCCAGTGTCCCCAATGTCCCCAATGTTCCCAGTGTCCCCAGTTCCCCCAGTGCCCTCAGTGCCCCCAGTGTCCCCAGTGCCCCCAGTGTCCCCAGTGTCCCCGGTGTCCCCAGTATCCCCAGTCCCCCCAGTGTCCCAGTCCCCCCAGTGTCCCTAGTCCCCCCAGTACCCTCAGTGCCCCCAGTGCCCCCAGTGTCCCCAGTCCCCCCAGTGTCCCCAGTCCCCCCAGTGTCCCCAGTGTCCCCAGTCCCCCCAGTGTTCCCGTGTCCCCAGTCCCCCCAGTGTCCCCAGTGTTCCCGTGTCCCCAGTGCCCCCAGTCCCCCCAGTGTCCCCAGTGTCCCCGTGTCCCCAGTGTCCCCGTGTCCCCAGTGTCCCCAGTCCCCCGGCACCTGGTATTTGTTGGTGGAGTTGAAGGGGATCTCGGTCACTTTGGGGTTGCGGTCGCGCATCCTCTTGACGGAGCCGCAGGACAGCTGGATGCACTTGAGCAGCGCCGACTCCGAGGCGTCCCCGGCCGTGTCGCGCTGCGGGAGGGGACACCGCGGTGTCACCGGGGGCGGGGCGGGGCCGCGTCCCCTCCCCGGGGCCCTGGGGACCCCCCAGACCTTGGAGATGGAGACGTTCTCCTGGCCCGGCTTGAACACGGCGCGGTTACAGAGCCCCGCGATGCGCGCCAGCGCCGCCCAGGTGGGCGAGCGCTTGTCGAAGGTGGCACCTGGGGACAGCGGGGACAGTCACTGGTGTCACCTGTGTCACCTGTGCCACCCATCGACCACCCCAGTGTCACCCACTGACCACCCCGGTGTCACTAGTGCTGCCTAGGTGGGCGAGCGCTTGTCGCAGGTGGCACCTGGGGACAGCGGGCACCGTCAGGGGACATGCAGGGACAGCCCCAGCTGGGTGGGGACTCCCCTGTGACCCCAGAGAGGGGTCCCGGGAAGGGGGACGGGGAAAGGGACCGGGGGGGACAAGGGAGGGTGAGGCGTGGGAAAAGGGGGGACCCCTGGGCGGGGGGGGACAGGGGGGACACGGGCCAGGGGAAGGGGGGCCAGGGGAGGGACATCGGGGGCAGGGTGATCAGAGAGGTTTGGGGTCCGAGGGGTTCGGGGCGCCAGGGAATTGGGGTGCGGGGGTTTGGGGTCTGAGGGGTTTGGGGTCTGAGGGGTTTGGGGTGCGGGGGTTTGGGGTCTGAGGGGTCTGGGGTGCGGGGGGTTTGGGGTGCGGGGGTTTGGGGTCCGAGGGGTTTGGGGCGCCAGGGAATTGGGGTGCGGGGGTTTGGGGTGCCGGGGTTTGGGGTCTGAGGGGTTTGGGGTGCGGGGGTTTGGGGTCTGAGGGGTTTGGGGTGCCGGGGGTTTGGGGTGCGGGGGTTTGGGGTGCCGGGGTTTGGGGTCTGAGGGGTTCGGGGTGCCGGGGGTTTGGGGTGCCGGGGTTTGGAGTCTGAGGGGTTTGGGGTGCCGGGGGTTTGGAGTCCGAGGGATTTGGGGTACCAGGGAATTGGGGTGCCGGGGTTTGGGGTCTGAGGGGTTCGGGGTGCCGGGGGTTTGGGGTGCCGGGGTTTGGGGTCTGAGGGGTTTGGGGTGCGGGGGTTTGGGGTCTGAGGGGTTTGGGGTGCCGGGGGTTTGGGGTGCCGGGGTTTGGGGTCTGAGGGGTTTGGGGTGCCGGGGGTTTGGGGTGCCGGGGTTTGGAGTCCGAGGGATTTGGGGTACCAGGGAATTGGGGTGCCGGGGTTTGGGGTCTGAGGGGTTCGGGGCGCCAGCGGGTCACAGTGCCGGCAGGATTGGGGTGCCGAAGTTCCAGGTGTTTGGGATTCCAGGGAATTGGCGTTCCGGGGTGGTCGGGGTGCTGGGGCCACGGGGGATTTTGGGGTGACCCCCCACGCACCCGACTGGTCCTCGGTGGTGTCGGCCTCGTGGATCTGGTTGTCGAACCACATGTGGGCCACGGTCATGCGGTTCTGGGTGAGGGTCCCCGTCTTGTCCGAGCAGATGGTGGAGGTGGAGCCCAGCGTCTCCACGGCCTCCAGGTTCTTCACCAGGCAGTTCTTCCTGGCCATGCGCTTGGCCGTCAGCGTCAGGCACACCTGGGGGGCGCCCCGGGGGGGTCACTGGTGCACTGTATGCCCCCCGACCCCAAAACTGGCACCAGAGCCCCCGGTATGGGCTGCAGAGACCCCCCGACCCCAAAACTGGCACCAGAGCCCCCGGTATGGGCTGCAGAGACCCCCCGACCCCAAAACTGGCACCAGAGCCCCCCCAGTGTGCCCTGAGTGCCCGGACCCCCATTGTGATCAGGGTCAGGTACACCTGGGGGGCGCCCCGGGGTGTGGGACCCCCCCCCGGCACCCCCAAACTGAACCCGGTGCCCCACATCCCCCTTCCAGTGCCCCCTCCCACCGTGACGGTGGCCAGCGGCCCCTGGGGCACGCTAGCCACGACGGTGGCCGTGAGGAAGATGATGGTGTAGCCCCCCAACAAGTGCCCCCAGTGCCCTCCCAGTGCTCCCAGTTCCTTCCCAGTGCACTCCCAGTGCCCTCCCAGTGCTCCCAGTGCCCTCCCAGTGCCCTCCCAGTACTCCCAGTGCCCTCCCAGTGCCCTCCCAGTGCCCTCCCAGTACTCCCAGTGCTCCCAGTGCCCTCCCGGAGCCCTCCCAGTGCTCCCAGTGCCCTCCCAGTGCCCTCCCAGTACTCCCAGTGCCGTCCCAGTACCGTCCCAGTGCCCTCCCAGTGCTCTCCCAGTGCCCTCCCAGTACTCCCAGTGCCCTCCCAGTACTCCCAGTGCTCCCAGTGCTCTCCCAGTGCCCTCCCAGTGCCCTCCCAGTACTCCCAGTGCCCTCCCAGTGCCCTCCCAGTGCCCTCCCAGTACTCCCAGTGCTCTCCCAGTGCCCTCCCAGTGCCCTCCCAGAGCTCTCCCAGTGCTCCCAGTGCCCTCCCAGTGCCCCCCAGTGCCCCGGCGGCGCCCCCAGCCCCTCACCGTGACGGTGGCCAGCAGCCCCTCGGGCACGTTGGCCACGATGATGCCGATGAGGAAGATGACGGCCTCCAGCCAGGTGTAGCCCAGGATGAGGGAGAGGATGAAGAAGGAGAGGCCGAGGAAGACGGCGACGCCGGTGATGAGGCGGATGAAGTGCTCGATCTCCATGGCGATGGGCGTGCGCCCCACCTCCAGCCCCGAGGCCAGCGAGGCGATCCTGCCCATCACCGTGCGGTCACCCGTGGAGATGACAATGCCACGCGCCGTGCCTGGGGACGGGGACAGCGGGGCACAGGGTCAAGGACAGGGAGACAGCGGGAATGGGGACAGGGACAGGGTGACAACAGGAATGGGGACAGGGAGACAACAGGAATGGGGACAGGGAGACAACAGGAATGGGGACGGGGACAGGGAGACAATGGGAACCGGGACAGGGTGACAACAGGAATGGGGACAGGGACAGGGTGACAACGGGAATGGGGACAGGGAGACAACAGGAATGGGGAACAGAGTGAGGGTGACAACGGGAATGGGGACGGGGACAGGGTGACAGTGGGAATGGGGACAGAGTGAGGGTGACAACGGGAATGGGGACAGGGACAGGGAGACAATGGGAATGGGGACAGGGACAGGGTGACAACAGGAATGGGGACAGGGACAGGGTGACAATGGGAATGGGGACAGGGACAGGATGACAACAGACCCAGGGACAGGACCAGGGTGACAAGGGGACAGGGACAGGGTGACAATGGGAATGGGGACAGGGGCAGGGTGACAATGGGAATGGGGACAGGGACAGGATGACAACAGACCCAGGGACAGGACCAGGGTGACAAGGGGACAGGGACAGGGTGACAATGGGAATGGGGACAGGGGCAGGGTGACGATGGGAATGGGGACAGAGTGAGGGTGACAACAGGCCTGGGGACAGGGACAGGGGGGCAGAGGGCCCGGGGACAGAGTGAGGGTGACGATGGGAATGAGGACAGGGTGACAATGGGCCCAGGGACAGGAAGAGGGTGCCAAAGATCCCAGGGACAGGATGAGGGTGACAAAGGGACAAGATGAGGGTGACAAAGGGCCCAGGGACAGGATGAGGGTGACAAAGGGGACAGCACAAGGGTGATAAGGATCCCGGGGACAGGATGAGGGTGACAAAGATCCCAGGGACAGGGCGAGGGTGACAAAGAGCTCGGGGACAGGATGAGGGTTACAATGGGGCGGGATGAGGGTGACAAAGAGCCCGGGGACAGGACCAGGGTGACAATGATGCGGGGACCCCACGGGGGTCTCGGGGCGCCCACCCTCCACGCAGTTGGTGGAGAAGAAGCAGATGTTGCGCGTCTCCAGCGGGTTCTCGTGCGTGAACTCCGGGGAGCGCGTCTGCGGCTCCGACTCCCCCGTCAGAGAGGAGTTGTCCACCTGCGACGGGGAAATGGGGGGCGGGTCAGTGGGATTTTGGGGGCTACGGGCGGGTTTGGGGGGTCGGTGGGATTTGGGGTACAGGTGGGTTTGGGGATATGGGGGGAATTGGGGTACAGGGGGTACAGGTAGGTTTGGGGGTTCAGTGGGATTTTGGGGGCTACGGGCGGGTTTGGGGGGTCAGTGGGATTTGGGGTACAGGTGGGTTTGGGGATATGGGGGGAATTGGGGTACAGGGGGTACAGGTAGGTTTGGGGGTTCAGTGGGATTTTGGGGTACAGGGGTGTGGGATTCAGTGGGAATTGGGGTATGGGGGGTACAGGTGGGTTTGGGGATGTGGGGGGAATTGGGGTACGGGGGTGTAGATGGATTTGGTGATTTAGTGGGAATTGGGGTGTAGGGGTATGGGTGGGTTTGGGGGGTCAGTGGGATTTTGGGGTGTGGGGTGTGGGATTCAGTGGGAATTGGGGTATGGGGGTTACAGGGGCATGGGTGGGTTTGGGGGTTCAGTGGGATTTTGGGGTACAGGGATACGGGTGGGTTTGGGGACATGGGGGAAATTGGGTGGGAATAGAAGGGGCGAAATACGTGGGAGTGAGGGGAAGGGGTGGGGCGGGGGATGTGGGTGGGATCAGGTGGGATCGGGCGGGATCCGGAGGGATCGGGTGTGAACGGGTGGGTGTAGGTGGGAATGGGGCAGTGAGGGGCTGTGGGAGGTGTGGGGGTGTAGGGGTGGCACTGGGGGGAACTGGGGTGCCCCTCGTGCCCATCGTGGAGACGATCTGCACGTCTGCGGGCACCCTGTCCCCACCCAAGGTCCCAAATGTCCCCAAGGTCCCCTGGGTCCCCTGTGTCCCAATGTCCCAAATGTCCCCCATGTCCCCCAAGTCCCCCATGTCCCCCATGTCCCCGTGCCCACCTTGCAGCCGTGGGAGGAGATGATCCTCATGTCCGCGGGCACCCTGTCCCCACCCAATGTCCCCAATGTCCCAAATGTCCCCCATGTCCCCGATGTCCCCCATGTCCCCCAAGTCCCCCATGTCCCCGTGCCCACCTTGCAGCCGTGGGAGGAGATGATCCTCATGTCCGCGGGCACCCTGTCCCCACCCAATGTCCCCAATGTCCCAAATGTCCCCCATGTCCCCCATGTCCCCAATGTCCCCGTGCCCACCTTGCAGCCGTGGGAGGAGATGATCCTCATGTCCGCGGGCACCCTGTCCCCACCCAATGTCCCCAATGTCCCAAATGTCCCCCATGTCCCCCATGTCCCCAATGTCCCCGTGCCCACCTTGCAGCCGTGGGAGGAGATGATCCTCATGTCCGCGGGCACCCTGTCCCCTCCCTTCACCTCCACCAGGTCCCCGACCACGACGTTCTCGGCGTTGATCTGGATCTTCTCTCCCTCGCGGATCACCAGCGCTTGCTGGGGGAGGGGGGCACCGAGCGCCTCAGGGGGCGCCCACCCCCCCGGGACCCCCCTAGAGACCCCCCCCCCCCGGGACCCCCACCCACCTGGGGCACCATGTTCTTGAAGGAGTCCATGATCTTGGAGCTCTTGGCCTCTTGGTAGTAGGAGAAGCAGCCGGTGACAATGACAACGGCGGCCAGGACCACGCCCAGGTACAGCTGGCACAGGGCGGGGGGGGTGGCACCTGAGCACCTGGGGGGCACCGTGGGACCCCCCGCCCCCAGGGAACCCCCAGGGCAGGGTGACAGGGAGGGGACAGCCCTCGGTGTCAGCCAGGGTGGTGTGACATCCCCCCACAGCCACAGCCGGACCCCCCCGCCCGCCCCCGGGGGGTGGCATGGGGACAAGGGGAGGGGACAAGGGGACACCGGTTTGTGCCACCCCCTTAGTGTGTCCCCAGTGCCAGTGTCCCCATGGCGCCTGTCCCCGCTCCGTGCCTGTCCCTGTCCCCGCGATCCCCAGTGTCCCCCATGCCCCCCCATACCCGCAGTGTCCCCAGTGTCCCCTACACCCCGCAGTGTCCCCCATACCCCCAGTGTCCCCAAAATGCTCCTGTCCGCCCTCACTGCTCGTGGTGTCATTCTGCTCTCGCCGTTACCCCCGTGCCCCCCGTGTCCCCGTGTCCCCCATGTCCCCTATTCCCCCCAGTGTACCCTATGCCCCCAGTGTCCCCATGTCCCCCGTGCCCCTGGTGTTCCCTATTCCCCACAATGTCCCCTGTGCCCCGCGTGCCCCCAGTGTCCCCATGTCCCCAGTGTCCCCGGAGTCCCCATAATGCTCTCGTTCCCCCTATTCCCCCCATGTCCCCCGCGCCCCTGGTGTCCCCTATTTCCCCCCATGTTCCCGTGTCCCCTATTTCCCCCCGTGTCCCCTATTTCCTCCTGTGTCCTCGTGTCCCCCATTTCCCCCCGTGTCCCCTATTTCCCCCCGTGTCCTCGTGTCCCCCATTTCCCCCCGTGTCCCCTATTTCCCCCCGTGTCCCCGATGTCCCCCGTGTCCCCTATTTCCCCCCGTGTCCCCGTGTCCCCTATTTCCCCCCGTGTCCCCGATGTCCCCCATGTCCCCTACTTCCCCCGTGTCCCCTATTTCCCCCCGTGTCCCCTATTTCCCCCTGTGTCCTCGTGTCCCCCATTTCCCCCCGTGTCCCCTATTTCCCCCCGTGTCCTCGTGTCCCCTATTTCCCCCCGTGTCCCCGATGTCCCCCGTGTCCCCTATTTCCCCCCGTGTCCTCGTGTCCCCTATTTCCCCCCATGTCCCCGATGTCCCCCGTGTCCCCTATTCCCCCCGTGTCCCCTACTTCCCCCGTGTCCCCTATTCCCCCCGTGTCCCCGTGTCCCCTATTTCCCCCCGTGTCCCCGATGTCCCCCGTGTCCCCTATTCCCCCCGTGTCCCCGTGTCCCCTACTTCCCCCGTGTCCCCTATTTCCCCCCGTGTCCCCTATTTCCCCCTGTGTCCTCGTGTCCCCCATTTCCCCTCGTGTCCCCCATTTCCCCCCGTGTCCCCGTGTCCCCTCACGTTGTCGTTGGCGGGCTCGTCCTCCATGGCGGCCTGGATGCCGTAGGCCAGGAAGCAGAGGATGGCGCCGATCCAGAGCAGGATGGAGAAGCCCCCGAAGAGCTGCCGGCAGAACTTCACCCACTCGGGGGTCGTGGGCGGCGGCGTCAGCGCGTTGGGGCCGTCCTGCACCAGGATCTCGGCCGCCCGCGCGTTGGTCAGGCCCTGCGGGGGGACACGGTGACACCGGGGACACCCCCGGGGGCGTGGGGGGGAT
Source organism: Chamaea fasciata (assembly GCF_029207755.1). NCBI lineage: Eukaryota > Metazoa > Chordata > Aves > Passeriformes > Sylviidae > Chamaea > Chamaea fasciata. Next base: position 3,504,753 of record NW_027094116.1, on the reverse strand, counting down.
GGGGGGCACGGGCAGGGGATGTTGGGGACATGGGGACACAGCCAGGGGACAATGGGGACATGGGGGACACAGCCAGGGGATACAGCCAGGGGACAATGGGGACATGGGGGACACAGCCAGGGGACACAGCCAGGGGACACAGCCAGGGGACAATGGGGACATGGGGGACACAGCCAGGGGACATGGGCAGGGGACACTGGGGACACTGGGGACATGGAAGGAACAGCCAGGGGACATTGGGGACATGGGGGGTGATGGGGACATGGCAGGGGACACTGGGGACATGGGGGTGATGGGGGTATGAGCAAGGGACATTGGGGACATGGTGGACATGGGCAAGGGACATTGGGGACACTGGGGACATGGGAGGCACAGCCAGGGGACATTGGGGACATGGGGGGTGATGGGGGGCTAGGGTGGGGGGGGGCCCTTGGGGACAGGGGGACATGTCCAAGGGTCACCCATAGGGACAGGAGGGGTGGGGGTGCTGGAGGTGGCACTGAGGGTGGGACATGGGGACAGGAGGACTTGGGGACATGGGGACAGGGGGATCTGGGGACATGGGGGTAGAGGGATGTGAGGACACAGGGACACGGGGACACGGGGACAGGGGGACACAGGGACAAGGGGACATCTCACCCGGGACAGGTCCACCTGGTACTTCCTGCCCAGCTCATCCAGGGACAGTTTGTGGTCATCCTGAGGGACAAATGTCACCCCTGTCACCGCGTCCCCGCAGCCAGGGTGGAGGGCCAGCTGTCCCCGGTGTCCCCTGTCACCCGTGTCCCCCACAGAGAGGGAATGGCCAGCTGTCCCCTGGTCACCCCTGTCACCCGTGTCCCCCCAGCCGGAGTGGCGTGGCCACTGTGCCCACGGCCCCGTGTCACCCGTGTCCCTCTGGAGGGGGTGGCGTGGCCAGCTGTCCCCAGAGTCCCACGTCACCCACATCACCCCTGTCAGCGTGTCACCTCAGCTAGGTGACACGGCCAGCTGTCCCCGTGACCCCAGGTCACCCCAGCAGGGTGGCATGTCCCCATGGCCCCGTGTCACCCACGTCCCTCTGGATGGGATGACACAGCCAGCTGTCCCCGGAGTCCCATGTCACCCATGTCACTGTGTCACCCCAGCTGGGGTGACGCGTTCAGCTGTCCCCATGTCCCCATGGTCCCGTGTCACCCACGTCCCCCTGAATGGAGTGGCATGGCCACTGTCCCCACAGTCCCATGTCCCTCCTGTCTCCCATGTCCCCACGGTTCCATGTCACCCATGTCACCTCTGTCCCCACGGATGCAATGACATGGCCACCATCCCCACAGTCCCACGTCACCCGTGTCCCCACAGATGGGATGGCACAGCCACCATCACCGTGTCCCATGTCATCATTGTCCCCCTGTGTCACCCATGTCCCCATGAGTGGCATGACATAACCACTGTCCCCTTGGCCCCATGTCACCCCACATTCCCCGTGTCCCCAGTGTCACCCATGTCACCTATATAACCAGGTGCCCCCATTGTCCCCATGGTCCCAGTGTCACCCATATCCTCCGTGTCACCCCACGTCACCCACGTCACCCGTGTCCCCAGGAATGCAATGACATGGCCACCATCCCCATGTCACCCATGTCCTGTGTCCCCCATGTCCCCCCATGTCCCCCATGTCCCCGTGGTCCCAGTGTCCCCCATGTCCCCAGGAATGCAATGGCATGGCCACCATCCCCATGTCCCCCGTGTCCCCTATGCCCACGTGTCCTACATGTCCCCCATGCCCCCAATGTCCCCACTGTCCCCTGTGTCCACCATACTCTCCATGTCCCCCATGTCCCCCATGTCCCATGTGTCCCCCATGTCCCCAGTGTCCCCCAGTGTCCCCTGTGTCCCATGTGTCCCGTGTCCCTGTGTCCCCAATGTCCCCATGTCCCCCATACCCCCACTGTCCCCTATGCCCCCATGTCCCCCATGTCCCCTGTGTCCCCCGTGTCCCCCGTGTCCCCTGAGTCCGCAATGTCCCCTGTCTCCATGTCTCCCCTTGTCCCCCATGTCCCATGTGTCCCCCATGTCCCCCAGTGCCCCCCATGTCCCCCATGCCCCCCGTGTCCCCCATGCCCCCCAGTGTCCCCCATGTCCCCTGTGTCCCCCATGTCCCATGTGTCCCCTATGCCCCCAGTGTCCCCCATGTTCCCCCCAGTGTCCCCCATGCCCCCCGTGTCCCCCTGCCCCCCAGTGTCCCCCATGCCCCCCGTGTCCCCCTGCCCCCCAGTGTCCCCCTGTCCCCCCTGCGGCCGTCCCCGTGTCCCCACTCACCAGGTTCACCTCCTTCTTGAGCTCGTCCAGCTCCTTCTCCTTCTGCTTCCTCTTCCCGCCGCCATTCTCGGACGTGGTGGCCGCGGGCGAGTACTCGCGGCCGGCCTGCGGGGACACCCCCGGGTGGGCACGGGGACCCCCCCGGCGGGCAGGGGACACCCTCCCCCACCCCCCCGGCCCCCCCAGCCCCAGGGCCATTACCGTGGGCGTGGAGGTCACGGCCAGCACCGGCGTCACCGTGGCCACCGGCATCGTCGGCGTGGGGAGGGGGCGGCGGGAGCACCGGGCGGCCGTGGGCGGGGGGGGGGGGGCGCGGGGGGGTCAGCGGGGTCACTGGGGGAGGGGGCAGCAGGGTGACACGGCGGTCACTGGGGGGCAGTCGTGGTGACAAGGTGGCCCCGCGGTGGTGGGGGTGGTCACCGAAGGGGTCACTGGGGTCACCCGGGGGTCACTGTGGTCACCGGGGTGGCGTTGTGGCCATCGGGGGGTCACTGTGGCCATCGGGGGGTCACTGTGGCCATGGGAGGGTCACTGTGGCCATGGGTGGTCATTGTGGTCACCAGGGGGTCACTGTGGTCACTGGGGTGGCGTTGTGGCCATGGGGGGGTCACTGTGGCTATCGGGGGGTCACTGTGGTCACCAAAGGGGTCACTGTGGTCACTGGCGTGGCGTTGTGGCCATCGGGGGGTCACTGTGGCCATCGGGGGGTCACTGTGGTCACCAGGGGGTCGCTGTGGTCACTGGGGTGGCGTTGTGGCCATCGGGGGGTCACTGTGGCCATGAGAGGGTCACTGTGGCCAGGGGTGGTCATTGTGGTCACCAGGGGGTCACTGTGGTCACCAAAGGGGTCACCGTGGTCACCAGGGTGGCCTTGTGGCCATGGAGGGGTCACTGTGGTCATTGAGGGGGTCACTGTGGCCATGGGTGATCATTGTGGTCACCAGGGGGTCACTGTGGTCACCAGGAGGTCACTGTGGCCATGAGAGGATCACTGTGGTCATTGAGGGGGTCATTGTGGCCACAGGGGGTCATGGTGGCCAGGGGTTGTCACTGTGGTCACCAGGGGGTCACTGTGGTCATAGGGTGGACACTGTGGTCACCGGGGGGTCACTGTGGCCATGGGAGGGTCACTGTGGTCACCAGGGGGTCACTGTGGTCACCACGGTGACTCCGTGGCCATGGGGGTGGCACTGTGGCCATGGGGGTGGCACTGTGGCCACCAGGGGGTCACTGTGGCCACCAGGGGGTCACTGTGGTCACCACGGTGGCTCCGTGGCCATGGGGGTGGCACTGTGGCCATGCAGGGAGTCCCCAGGGTGTCACTGTGGCCGCTGGGGTGTCCCCAGGCCTGGGGGATGTTGTCACTGTGGTGGCAGTGTGACCGTGGGGGTGTCACTGTGGCCATTGGGTGTCACTGTCACCATTGGGTGTCACTGTCACCATGGGGTGTCACTGTCACCATGGGGTGTCACTGTGGCTGTGGGGGTGTCCCTGTGACCATGGGGTGACACCGTGGCCATCAGGTGTCACCACGACCATGGAGGGGTCACTTGTGGCCATCGGGGGGGGTCACTGTGACCATGGGGGGTGTCACTGTCACCATGGGGGGGTCACTGTGGTCCTGGGGGGTCACTGTGGCCACTGGGGGGGTCACCGTAACCCTGGGAGACCGCCAGGACCATCACGGGGGAGTCACCAGGAGCACAGGGGTGTCCCCAAGGTCACGGGGAGGTCACTATGGCTGGGGGGGGTCCCCTGGGACACGGCAGTGCCACCGCAGCCGGGGAGGTGTCACTGTCACCGCGGGGGGGGTCACTGTCACCACGGGGGTGTCACTGTCACCGCGGGGGGGTCCCCGTGCCCATGGGGGGGGTCGCCACAAGCCGGGTAGAGGAAAAGCCCCCCCAGGAGGTCCCGGGGGGAAGGACAGGCCCCTCCCTGTCTTTGAGGGGGTGGCATTGTCACCCCCCCTGTCCCCAGGGGTCCCCCGGTGGCCCGGCCGGGGGTGGGGCACGTGGGGGGGGGGGGGGGGGGGCGGGGGGCTCGATGTCATGGAAAAGCTCCGGGAGCCAAAACCAACACCGGGAAATGCGGGGGGGGGGGCGGCGGGGGGGGGCTCGAATTACCGAGGGGGGGACACGGGGGGCACCCCCCAACCCCCCCAACCCCCGGGGGACCCCGATTGTGGCTCCGCATTGGGGGGAACCCACCTGAGGGACCCCCCCCCCCTCCGCATTTGGATTTTGGGGGGGGGGGGCGGGGGGGGGGTGTCGGGTGTCGCGCGTGTGTGTCCCCCCCCCTCCCCTCCCCCCGCCTTGGGGACAGCGCCAAGGGGACACCCGCGGTGGGGCGGGGGGAAGGGGGGGGGACACCACCCCACATCCTGCGGGGTCCCCCCGATTTTGGGTGGGTGCCCGGGGCTGGGGGGGGGGGGGGTTTGGGTGGGTTGTGGGGGGGGTCGCGGCGGTGCCAGCGGCGCGGGGGGGTCCCCGGGGGACAGCGGGGGTGGCGCCAGCGGCGCTCGGGGCCCCCCCGCGGGCGTTGCCGGGACACCGGGAGCGGGGCTCGGGGCAGCCGCGGGCACCGCGCCACGCCGGGTGGGGGGGGGGGGGGGGGGGGCCGCCCACGGATATCGCGATTTACAGCGCGGGGGGAGCCGAGTTTGGGCACCCGCCCCCCAAAAAAAATGACCCCTCCTCAGGGGGGTCTGCAGCCCACGAGTGTTTCTGGCTGGGGGGGATCCCCGTGGGGGGGTTTGGGGGAGGGGGGGGGCAATTTTTTTGTCGCGGGGGAAAACGATTTGGGGAGAGGGTCGCGCGTGGGTCGGAGACACCCGCGCAGGTGCCCACACTGGGGGGAGGGGGGGGTCCCGGGGGGCTGTGCCGCGTGAGGAGGGTCCGGCTGGGGGGGGCGGGGGTGGCTGTGTGATTTTGGGGGGGGTCCTGCATGGGGGGGTGACCCGGGGGGTGTCACGCGTGGGTGCCAGCGCTGGGAAGGGGTCCGGGGGGGGCTTCCAGCAGGGGCGCGAGTGGGGAGGGGGTGTCCCGCGAAATTTTGGGGTGCCCCGGGTGGGTTTGGGGTGCCCCGAGCGGTTTTGGGCTGTCCTGAGTGGCTTTGGGATGTTTTGGGTAGGTTTGGGGTTGCCCCGAGTGGGTTTGGGGTGTCCCGAGTGACTTTGGCGTGTCTCGGGTGGTTTTGCGGTTGCCCCGAACGGGTTTGGGTTGCCCCGAGTAGGTTTGGAGTGTCCTGAGTGAGTTTGTGGTGTCTCGGGTGGTTTTGGGGTGCCCTGATCAGGTTTGGGGTGTCCCGAGTGTGTTTGGGGTGCCCCGAGGGGGTTTTGGGTGCCCCGAGAGGGTTTGGGGTGTCTCGGGTGTTTTTGGGGTGTCTCGAGTGGGTTTAAGAAGCCCCGAAGGGATTTGGGGTGTCTCGTGTGTTATTGGGGTGCCCCGATCCGGTTTGGGGTGTCTCGGGTGTTTTTGGGGTGTCCCGCGCTGTGGCGGTGGTCGCGGGTGGGTGACCGCAGGGCTGGGCTCTCCGGGGCGGGGGGGTTCGGGGTGGGGAGGGGGATTTTTGGGGTGCCCCGCGTGGGCGCCCCGGGCCGCCCGTACTCACCCCTCTGCCCATGGCGCTGCCGTCGCCCGTTCCCGGCCCCGGGGACACTTTTTTTTTTTTTTGGGGGGGGGAGCGGCGACAGCGGCCGAGAAAAACCCGACGGGCCCCGCCCGGGCCGGCCCCCCCCCGCCCCCACCCCGCCCCCCGCCCCCCCCCAGCCCCCGCCGCTCCCCCCGGCCCGGGGGGGGGGGGGCTGGGAACGCAGGTGTGCGGGGTTTGGGGGGGCGGGGGGTGACCCTTCCCGACCCCCGCAAATCCAGGGGGAGCCCGACATCCGGACCCCCCACGGCGCAGCTTTGGGGGGGGGGGTGGGTTGGTTTTTTGGGGGGGGGGGGGATTCGGACCCTCCCTGCCCCCCCCACCAGAGCAGGGCGTGACCCCGGGGGGTATTTTGGGGGGGGGGAGAGATTATTTATTTTTGGGGAGGGGATATTATTTAATTTTTGGGGGGGGGGGTGTGTTATTTTTTTGGGGGGGGAGGGGGTGATATTTATTTTCTTGAAGGATGTTATTTATTTTGGGGGGGTTATTTATTTGAGGGGGGTGTTATTTCTTTTTCGAGGGGGTGTTATTTATTTGGGGGGCAGGGTATTATTTAATTTGGGGGGGGCTGCGATTTATTTTTGGGGGGGCGTAATTTAATTTTTTGGGGCAGTGTTATTTATTTTTGATGGGGGGGTACTATTTATTTTTGAGGAGGGGGTGTTATTTATTTTTGGAGAGGGTCTGTTACTTTTTGGGGAGGAGGAGTGTTATTTTTTGGGTAGGGGGTGTTGTTTATTTTTGGGGAGGGTTGTTATTTATTTTTTTGGGGGGGGTGTTATTTATTTCTGGGGGGGTCCCCAGGCTGGCCTGTGCCCAGTGCTCCCAGTCTGACCCCACCTGGCACCGGGAAGTGCCCGGGAATGCGGCCGGGGGCTAAAATTAGCCCGGGAATGGCCGAGGGTTGGGGGGACACCGGGAGTTTGGGGGGGGCTGTGCCCGGGGTCCGGCTGTGCCCTGGGAACGGCCGTGCCCGGGATCCAGAGTTCCCAGGGATCAGCTGATCCCGGGGGATCCACGGAGCAGCTGAACCTGGGGACACGGCTGTGCCCAGGACCGACTGTGCCCAGGGACCGACTGTTCCCAGGGATCCAGCTGTTCCCAAGGTCTGACTGTTCGCAGGAATCCAAGTGTTCCCAGAGATCCAAATGTTCCCAGGGATCCAAAGGTTCCCAGGGATCCAGCTGTGCCCGGGATCCACTGTTCCCAGAAATTCAGATGTTCCCAGGGATCCAGCTGTTCCCAAGGTCTGACTGTTCCCAGAAATTCAAATGTTCCCAGGGATCCAGCTGTTCCCAAGGTCTGACTGTTCCCAGGGATCCAGCTGTGCCCAGGGATCCAGCTGTGCCAGGGACCAACTGTTCCCAGGGATCCAAATGTTCCCAGGGATCCAGCTGTGCCCAGGGTCTGACTGTTCCCGGGATACGGCTGTTTCCAGGGTTTAGGTTGTGCCCACACCGGTTGTTCTCACAGACAGGTTTATTCCCGTTGTCTGACTGTTCCCGGGCTCCGCCTGTTCCCGGGATCTGGTTGTGCCCACGGAGGCTGTTCCCGGTGTCTGGCTGTCCCCAAACTCGGGTTGTCCCCAAACTCAAGCTGTCCCCGAGCTCCGGTTGTCCCGTGTCCGGTTGTTCCCGCTCTCCCGGTGTCCCCAAACTCCGGCTGTTCCTGTCCCCCCCGTCCCCATCCCCGCCCCCCCCCCCAGTGTCCCCAGTGCCGCGCCAAGGTCCCCCCCCGCGTCCCGGTTTATCTCCATGGCAACCGCCAAGGGCAGCTCAAGAGCAGGGGGGGCCCGGCCCTGGGGCCCCGCACCAGTGACACCAGTGTGACACCAGTGTGACACCAGTGTGACACGGGTGACACCAGTTATCGGCTCTCCCAGCCCGGCCGCGCCCTCCAGTGCAGCCCAGTATCCTCCCAGTACGGACCCCGGCGCGCCCCACCCACCCCTGCACCCCCCGTGCCGACCAGTAACCCCAGTGCAGACCAGTAAACCCAGTGCAGACCAGTAAACCCAGTGCTGACCAGTAACCCCAGTGCAGACCAGTAACCCCAGTGCCGACCAGTAACCCCAGTGCCGACCAGTAACCCCAGTGCAGACCAGTAACCCCAGTGCAGACCAGTAAACCCAGTGCAGACCAGTAAACCCAGTGCTGACCAGTAACCCCAGTGCAGACCAGTAACCCCAGTGCCGACCAGTAACCCCAGTGCCGACCAGTAACCCCAGTGCAGACCAGTAAACCCAGTGCAGACCAGTAACCCCAGTGCCGACCAGTAAACCCAGTGCAGACCAGTAACCCCAGTGCCGACCAGTAACCCCCGTGCCGACCAGTAACCCCAGTGCAGACCAGTAAACCCAGTGCAGACCAGTAAACCCAGTGCTGACCAGTAACCCCAGTGCAGACCAGTAACCCCAGTCCAGAACAGTAACCCTAGTGCCGACCAGTAACCCCAGTGCCGACCAGTAAACCCAGTACAGACCAGTAACCCCAGTCAGGACCAGTCCTCCCAGTCCGGACCTGCACTCCCAGTCCAGACCAGTCTCCCCAGTCCAAACCAGTCCCCCCAGTCTGGACCTGCATCCCCAGTACCTCCCAGTTTGCCCCAGTGGCCTCCCAGTCTGCCCCAGTACTGCCCAGTCTGCCCCTTGTCCCCAGCACCTCCCTGTCCATGTGTCCCAGCACTTCCCAGTGCTCCCAGTCTGTCCCAGTTCCCCCCGTGCCATTCCCAGTGCCCCCAGTCCATCCCAGTCCATCCCAGTCCATCCCAGTCCATCCCAGTCCTCCTAGTGCCCACAGTCCTCCCAGTTCCCCCAGTCTATTCCAGTCCATCCCAGTGCCTCCCAGTGCCCCCAGTCCTCCCAGTCCCCCCAGTCCACCCCAGCCGTGGCCAGTCACCCTGGTCCTGCCACCCCATGTCCCCCCACCGGCCCCCCTTTGTCCCCTCTCTGTCCCTTCGTTGTCCCCCCCCGCCCCACCAGCCTCCCCCGCTGTCCCCCCGCTGTCCCCCCGTCCCCTCCTTGTCCCCTCTCGTCCCCCTAGTTGTTCCCTCGCTGTCCCCCCGTCCCTCCGTTGTCCCCCCGCTGTCCCCCCGTCCCCCGTTGTCCCCCCCGGCTGTCCCCCCCGTCCCCCGCTGTCCCCCCCCCGCTGCCCCCCAAGCTGAACAAACACGGATGACGCGGGACCGGGGGCCACGTGCCGGGACCGTCCCCACGGGGGACCCGGGGACCGCCCCACGCCCCCCCCCATCGCCCCCCCGTCCCACAGCCCTCCCACAGCCCCTCCCAGTCCCCCCAGCTCCTCCCAGTCCCTCCCAGTCCAGCCAGCTCTCCCAGACGCCCCGGTCCCCCCAGTCCTCAGAACACTCCAGCCCCCCCCCCCCCCCCCAAGTCCCCCCAGTCCCTCCCAGTCCACTCAGTCCTCCAAGCCATCCTTTCCCAGTCCCTCCCAGTCCTCCCACTCAGCCCAGTCCCTCCACTGACCCCCCCTTCCCCAGTTCCCCCAGCCTTCCCCCCAGTCCTCCCCCACTATTCCCAGTCCTCCCAGTCCTCCCAGTCCCCCCCAGTCCCCCCAGTCCTCCCAGTCCCCCCCAGCCCTCCCAGTTCCCCCCAGTCCCCTGCCCGTGCCCCGCCGCCCCCCGCCCCGCGCAGCTGCTGCCCGTGGGCGGCAGGAATGTGACAGCGGGGGGGGACACGGGGACACGGGGGGACAACACGCGTGTCACACACAGAACAGGGGTGTCACACACAGAACACGGGTGTCACAGCACACGGGTGTCACACAGAGCACACGGGTGTCACAGCACACGGGTGTCACACATGGGTGTCACACACAGAACAGCGGTGTCACAGCACACGCGTGTCACACACAGCACACGGGTGTCACACACAGCACATGCGTGTCACACCCAGGACAAGGGTGTCACGCACAGGACACGGGTGTCACACACAGCACACGGGTGTCACACCCAGCACACGCGTGTCACACACAGCACACGCGCGTCACACCCAGCACACGCGTGTCACACACAGCACACGGGTGTCACGCACACAGGACACGGGTGTCACACACAGCACACGCGTGTCACACCCAGCACACGGGTGTCACACACAGCACACGGGTGTCACACCCAGAACACGCGTGTCACACCCAGCACACGCGTGTCACACCCAGAACACGCGTGGCAGCTCGGGGGGCCCGTGTGTCCCCCGCTGTCACTGTTTCTGGTGGGGGGTCGCAGCCCCTGCCCCCTAAAACCCCACGCTCGACGGGGAGGGGGGCGGGGCCAGGCAGTGGGCGTGGCCTTGGTGGCGCTCAGCCCCCGTTCGGTTTGGCTCGGCTCCCTTCGGTTCTGCTCGGCCGCCTTCGGCTCGGCCCGGCTCCGTTCGGCTCCGTTCGGCTCCGCTCCGCCTCGCTCGGCTCCGCCCGGATTCCTTCGGCTCCTTTCGGCCCCGTTCGCCCCCGTCAGCCTCGGCTCGGCTCGGCCTCATTCGGCTTCTTTCGGATTTGTTCGGCCCCGCTCGGCCCCGCTCGGTCCCGCATCCCCCAGCACCGCCCCCCCAGGCTAGGGGGGGACACCCCGTGGGGACATTTTGGGGGGCGGGGGGCGCAATGAGAGGGGGCACCGTGTCCTCGCCCACCTCAGTGACCCCCTGCCCGCGCTGTCACGGGGGTGTCGGTGACCCCCGCCCACCCTGGGGGTCCCCATGTCCTTGGACAGGGCACCCTGGGGGTCCCGATGTCCTTTGAGACCCCCACACCCACCCTGGGGGTCCCCATGTCCTCGGAGACCCCCACTTCCATCCTCGGGGTCCCCAAGTCCTTTGAGACCCCCCACACACATCCTGGGGGTCCCCATGTCCTTGGAGAGACCCCCCCGCCCACCCTGGGGGTTCCCATGTCCTCGGAGACCCCCACATCCATCCTGGGGGTCCCCATGTCCTCGGAGACCCCCACATCCATCCTGGGGGTCCCCATGTCCTTGAAGGGGTGGCACTGCCGCCTGCCTGTCACCCCTGTAGGAACTGGGACGAGGGCGCTCTGCCCGCCCCTAATACACCCCAAATTCCACCCCCCGAGACCCCCAAAACCGGGGACACCCCAAATCCCCCGCCCGCACCCCAAAACAGCACCACCATCACAACGGAGGGAGGGGGGGTTTATTCAGTACACCCACATTTTGGGGCCTCCTGGGGCTGGCCGAGGTCCTGCTGCTCTTCCCAGGAATTTCGGGGTGCCCACGAACCGAGGGACACCCCAAATCCACCACTCACACCCCCAAAACACCACCACCATCAGGACCAGGGGGATTTTAATTACACACACCCAGATTTTGGTGGCATCACCACGACTCGGGGCTGTCCAAGGTCCCGTTGATCTCCTGAGAGATTTTGGGGTCCCCCTCGCCCCCCACAAACCCCAGGGACACCCCAAACCCATCACCACCATCAGGATGGGGGAGATTTATTATTATATACACACCCAGATTTTGGGACCATCCCTGCGTCTGGGATCTGGCCAAAATCCCGTTGATCTCCTGAGAGATTTTGGGGTCCCCTTGGCCCCCCGAGCCTAGGGACACCCCAAACCCGCCACCACCATCAGGACGAGGGGGATTTTAATTACACACACCCAGATTTTTGGTGGCATCACCGCGACTCGGGGCTGGCCAAGGTCCCTTTGCTCTCCTGGGAGATTTTGGGGTCCCCCTCTCTCCCACAAACCCCAGAGACACCCCCAAAATCCCAGGGACACCCCCAAACCACCACCACCATCAGAATAAGGGGATTTTTAGTATATACACCCAGATTTTTGGTGGCATCACCGCGACTCGGGGCTGGCCAAGGTCCCGTTGCTCTCTCGGGGGGACATTTCGGGGTCCCCCTCGCCCCCCGCCGCCGCCGCCTCGTCCAGGCGGCTGGGGATGGACCAGTACAGGTGGGCTTCGCGGCGGGCGGCGGCGGCGGCGAGCTGGCGGGCGCTGCAGGCCGGGGTGGGCACGGGCACCGTGTGGTGGAAGCCGCCGTAGTCCACCTCGTAGAAACCCTCCTCCAGGCTGAGCAGCGGCGTGAAGCGGTGACCCCACAGCACCTCGTCTGCCAGGTACGAGCTGCGCGCCTGGCACGTCATCCCTGGGGGGGCACCGGGGTCAGGGGGTGAGGGGAACCCCGATACCTGAACTGCTCAGGGCACGGGGGACCCCAAAAAGTGAAGCGTCCAGGGCATGGAGGACCCCAAATCTGGTAATTGGGGTCTGTGCTGCACCCAGGGTACGGGGGGGACCCCAAATCTGGGAGAGGGGGCTGGGAAGCCCCCAGCAGAGATGTCCCCGTGAAGGTGAGGTGTCCCTATGGAGGTGTCTTCACACAGGTGAGGTGTCCCCACGGAGATGAGGTGTTCCCACAGACATGATGGATCCCCGTGGAGGTGGCACCATGGATGTGTCCCCATGGAGGTGTCCACCATGGAGATGTCCCCACAGAGATGAAGTGTCCCCATGGAGGTGAGGTGTCCCCGTGGAGGTGTCCTCATGGACATGATGGATCCCCATGGAGGTGTCCCCCATGGAGATGTCCCCACAGATGAAATGTGTCCCCAGGGACATTATCTGTCCCCATGGTGGGGTCCCCACAGAGGTGATATGGAGATCTATCCACATGGATGTGTCCCCCAAGGAGATGAGGTGAACCCAAGGAGATGAAGCGTTCCCATGGATGTTATCTGTCCCCATGCTGGTGTCCCCTAGGAGGTGAGATGTCCCCGTGGATGTGATGTGTCCCCATGGAGGTGTCCCCAAGGACACAATGTGCCCCTATGGAAACGATGGGCCCCAAAAAGGTGATGTCCCCATGGAGATGAGATGTCCCCAGGAAGATGATGCGACCTCATGGAGATGTCTCTATGGGGATGAGGTGTCCACACGGACATGATGTGTCCCCAAGGAGACAGTGTGTCCCATGGAGATGATGGATCTGAAGAAGATGATGTCCCCATGGAGATGAGACGTCCCAAGGAAGATGATGCGTCCTCATGGAGGTGTCCCCATGGATATGTCCCAAGGAGATGATGTGTCCCAAGAAAACAATATGTCCCAACCAAGATGATGCATCCCGCGGAGATGACGTGACCTTACGGAGGTGTCCCCACGGATGTGTCCTGTATCCCATGGAGATGATGTGTCCCCATGGAGGTGACCCCACAGATGTGTCCCATGAAGATGACATGTCCCAAGAGGACGATATGTCCCCACCAAGATGCTGCGTCCCACAGAGATGACGTCCCCATGGATTTGTCCACACCAAGACAATGTGTCCCACAGAGATGGTGTCCCCATGGATGTGTCCCACGGAGATGATGTCCCCATGGATGTGTCCACACAATGACAATGTGTCTCATGGAGATGATGTTCCTGTGGATGGTTCCCATGGAGATGATGTGTCCCAAGAAGACGATACGTCCCCACAATGATGATGCATCCCACGGAGATGATGTCCCCACTGATGTGTCCCACGGAGATGGTGTCCCCATGGATGTATCCACACAATGACAGTGTTTCTCATGGAGATGATGTCCCCACAGATGTGTCCCAGGAAGATGATACGTGCCCATGAGGATGCTGCATCCCACAGAGGTGATGTCCCCATGGATGTGTCCACACCAAGACGATGTGTCCCACAGAGATGACATCCCCATGGATGTGTCCCATGGTGATGATGTGTCCCAAGAAGACACGTCCCCACAATGATGATGTGTCCCATGGAGATGATGTCCCCACGGATGTGTCCACATCAAGACGATGTACCCCATGGAGATGATGTTCCCACGGATGTGTCCCAGGGAGATGACATCCCCATGGATGTGTCCACACCAAGACGATGTGTCCCATGGAGATGATGTCACCATGCATGGTTCCCATGGAGACAATGTATCCCAACAAGACGATATGTCTCCACAATGATGATGTGTCCCACAGAGATGATGTTCCCATGGATGTGTCCACACCAAGACAATGGTGTCCTCATGGATGTGTCCCATGGAGATGATGTGTCCCAAGAAGACGATACGTCCCCACAATGATGATGTGTCCCATGGAGATGATGTCCCCATGGATGTGTCCACACCAAAACGATGGTGTCCCCATTGATGTGTCCCACGGAGATGATGTCCCCACGGATGTATCCACACCAAGACACCACGTCCCCACATCCCTGCAGCCTCCCCGTCCCGTTCACCTGTGGCCTCCACCATGCCCTCCAGGATGACGACGATCTCAAAGTCGTCCCTCTCCAGCTGCCCCCGCGACACGTCCCAGAAGGGGCTGCGCTCGTCGATCTCGTGGCTGATGATGAGCGGCGACACCAGGAAGAGGCGGTCGTCGCCCGTCTCGAAGCCCACACTCAGGTCGGTCTGGTCCAGCGGGATGAACTCGCCCTCCTGCGTCTGCTTGGACTGGATGAGCTTGGCGCGGATGGAGGCCTCCACGATGTGCGAGTCGCGCAGGTCGCCCACGCGGAACATCAGGCACAGGCGGTCGTCGCGCAGCGACACCACAGCGTGCGAGGAGAACACCAGCGTCTCGGCGCGCTTGTTGGGCTGCGAGATCTTGACGAACATGCAGCCCACCATGAAGGCGTTGACCATGGAGCCCAGGATGGCCTGCAGCAGCAGCAGCACGATGCCCTCGGGGCACGTGTCCGTGATGACGCGGTGGCCGTAGCCGATGGTGGTCTCGGTCTCGATGGAGAAGAGGAAGGCCGACACGAAGCCGTTGAGGTTGTTGACGCACGGCGTCCAGCTGTGGTCGCCCAGGTGTTCCAGGTCGCCGCGGCTGTAGGCGATGACCCACCAGATGAGGCCGAAGAAGAGCCAGGTGAGGGCGTAGGCCAGGATGAAGATGAGGAGGCTGAAGCGCCACTTGAGGTCCACCAGGGTGGTGAAGATGTCGGTCAGGTAGCGGTAGGTCTCGCGCACGTTGCCGTGCTGCACGTTGCACTTGCCGTCCTTCTCCACGTAGCGCTGGCGCTTCCGCGCCGCCCCGCCGCCCCCGGCCCCCCACGGGCGACGTTTGGGGGCGCAGGGGGGCGCGGGGGGGGGCTTGGCCTCGGCCGGGACCCCCGTGGGGACCCCCTCGGGGACCCCGCAGAAGGCGGCGTTGTCCTGAGCCATCGGCGGCGGCTGTGGGGGGACAGGGCGGTGAGGACTGGGAGGACTGGGGGGACTGGGAAGGACAGAAATGGGGGGATGGAGCCCCCAAACTGGGGGGACTGGGATTGGGGGGACTGGGGGGATCACAGCCCCAAACTGGGGGGAATGGGATGGAGGGAATGGGGGAATGATGATCCCAAACTGGGGGAACTGGGAAGGTCATGGGTCACCCCAAACTGGGGGGACTGGGATGGGGGAGTGGGGGGATGGAGCACCCAAACTGGAGGGACTGGAATTGGGGGGACTGGGGGGATCATAGCCCCAAACTGGGGGGACTGGGATGGAGGGAATGGGGGAATGATGATCCCAAACTGAGGGAACTGGGAAGGTCATGGGTCACCCCAAACTGGGGGGACTGGGAGGACTGGGAAGGTCATGGGTCACCCCAAACTGGGCGGACTGGGATGAGGGGAATGATGTCATCACCTTCTCAGACTGGGGGGACTGGGAAAAGAGGGATGCCCAAACTGGGGGAACTGGGAAGGTGGGAGTGGTGTCATCACCTCCTCAGACTGGGGGGATTGGGAAAGTCATGGGTCTCCCCAAACTGGGAGGACTGGGATGGCCGGAATGGCGTCATCACCTCCCCAAACTGGGGGGATTGGGAATAGAGGGCTGCCCAAACTGGGAGGACTGGGATGGGGGGAGCGACCCCAAACTGGGGGGACATGTGCGCTGGGAGCTGGGCCACGTGTGACCGCACACATGCGTGCACGGGTCACAGGCGTTGCACACTCACCCACGAATAAACACACGCGTGTGTGCGCCCCACGGGCCTTGCACACTCACACAGACGTGTGCACACGGGCACACACACACGCGTGCACACAGGGAGCTGGGCCACGCGTGTGAACGCGGGAACGAACACGGGCGTGCGCACCCCACCGGGCCTTGCACAGGCGCTGAGCTCTTGCACACTCACCCCCCGCGTGCGCACAGGGAGCTGGGTCACGAGCAGACACACACTCGTGTCACATACGCGCGCGCGCACGGGTCACGCGCGTTGCACACTCACCCGCGAACGAACACGCGCGTGCGTGCGCCCCTCACCGGGCCTTGCACACGCGCCGAGACCCCCCAACCCCTTTCCTTGCACACTCACCCCCCGCGCGCGCACGGGCCACACACACACAGAGGCACGCGCGCGCGTGCACGCGCAGCCGGGTCAGGAGCGCGCCTCCACGCCCCCCCCCCCCCCCATCCCTTACACACGCGTGTGCCCCGGGGACGGGGAGGGGGTCCCTGCCACACCACCCCCCCCCCCCGCCCATTCCCCATCCCGGGTTTGGGGGGGACACACAGCCGGGTTTGGGGGGGCACGGCCGGGTTTGGGGGGGCTTCCCCCGGCCCTTACACACTCGTGTGCCCCGGGGGGGGTTCCGGCCCCCCCCCCCATCATCCTCCCCCCGCGCCCCCCGCCCGCTCTCACCGCTGCCGCAGCCCCGCTCGCTCCGCGCGCTCCGGGCCCCCCCGCCCCGTTCCCCGGCAACGGCCGCGCGCGGATAAAAATACCGGGAGCCCCCGCCCCCCCCCCGGCACCCCACCCCCCCCCCACAGCACGGACAACTGGCCCGGGGGTGGCCAGCGCTAGCCCAACCCCCCCACCCAGACACACACTTCCTCCCCGCCCCCCCGGCATCCATCCATTCCGCCCCCCCATCATCATCATCATCATCATCAGCGCAGCCCCCCCCCCCCCCGTAATTAGCGGCCCCCGTTAATCACTAGTCCAGCCCCCTCATGGCTAGCCCCGGGGGGCGCAGCGCTAGCCCAGCTCCCCCCGCCCCCGGGCTCAGCTGCACCCCCAGAATTATCACAGCCCCCCCCCCCCCATTGTCACGCCCCCACCCCGCCATTAGCCCGGGGGTCTCCATCATTAGCCCGGGAGTCTCCATCATTAGCCCGGGGGTCTCCTGCACTAGCCCGGGGCTGCCGTTGGCTAGCCCAGCCCCCCCGGCTCATCACCCCCCTCCCCAAATAATTAGCCCAACCCACTCCCCGGCACAGCCCTTCCCTCCCCCCCCCCCCCGGACTAGCCTCGGGGTCTCCAGCATTAGCCCCGCCCCCCATCATTAGCCCAGCCCCCCATTATTAGCCCAACCCCCCATCATCAGCCCCCCAATCATTAACCCCGCCCCCCATCATTAGCCCAACCCCCATCATTAGCCCCCCAATTATTAGCCCAAGCCCCCATCATTAGCCTCCCCATCATTAGCCCCGCCCCCATCACTAGCCCCGCCCCCCCGGCCCGGGGGTCTCCGGACGGGCCCGGTCCCGCCCCCCCCCCCCCGGTAGCCCCGGCCCCGCGGTCACTCGCCCGCCCCTCCCCCCCCCGGGTGGACAAAGGCTCTTTGTGCCTCCGGACAGGCCGGGACAGGGCCGGGCGTGGGGCTGGACACACGGACACCGGACACAGGGACACTGCCCCACGGACACTGGCCAGCCACCCACGGACACACGGACACACTGACCAGCCACCCACGGACACAGGGACACACGGACACACTGACCCACAGACTGGCCAGCCACCCACGGACACACGGACACACTGACCAGCCACCCACGGACACACGGACACACTGACCCACAGACTGGCCAGCCACCCACGGACACACGGACACACTGACACACGGACACACTGACCCACAGACTGGCCAGCCACCCACGGACACACGGACTAACCACCCACGGACACACGGACACACTGACCAAACACCCACGGACACACGGACACACTGACTCATGGACACACGGACAACACTGACCAGTCACCCATGGACACAGGGACACAGGGACACACGGACACACTCCAGCCACCCACGGACACACGGACACACTGACCAACCACCCACGGACACACTGACCCATGGACACACGGACACACGGACACACTGACCAAACACCCACGGACACAGGGACACACGGACACACTGACCCATGGACACACGGACACACGGACACACTGACCAGCCACCCACGGACACACGGACACAGGGACACACTGACCAGTCACCCACGGACACAAGGACACACGGACACACTGACCCATGGACACACGGACACACGGACACACTGACCAGCCACCCACGGACACAGGGACACACTGACCAAACACCCACGGACACAGGGACACACGGACACACGGACACACTGACCCACAGACTGACCAGCCACCCACGGACACACGGACACACTGACCAACCACCCACGGCCACAGGGACACACGGACTCACAGAGCTACAGACACGCCCACCTACGGACACGGACCCACGGACCCGCACCTCACAGCCCCACACACGCCGCTGCCCCCAGACCCCCACGGTCCCCAGGCCCCACGGACACGGGACCCACAAACACGGACCCCAAATCCCACAGTCCGACCCCCAACACCCCGCTCGCACGGGCCCCGGACCCACAGCCCCCAGACCCCACGGAGCCGGGACCCACAGCCTCCAGACCCCACGGACACCAAACCCACAGCTCCTCATCCCACGGACCCCGAACCCACAGCCCCCAGACCCCACGGACACCGAACCCACAGCCCCCAGACCCCACGGACACCAAACCCACAGCTCCTCATCCCACGGACCCCGAACCCACAGCCCCCAGACCCCACGGACACCGAACCCACAGCCCCCAGACCCCACGGACACCGAACCCACAGCCCTCAGCCCCACGGACACCGAACCCACAGCCCCCAGACCCCACGGACACTGAACCCACAGCCCCCAGACCCCACGGACACCGAACCCAGAGCCTCCAGACCCCACGGACACCAAACTCACAGCTCCTCACCCCACGGACCCCGAGCCCACAGCCCTCAGACTCCACGGATACCGAACCCACAGCCCCCAAACCCACGGGGCGGGACCCACAGCACCTCGCCCACGGCCCCAGGCTCCCACAGCCCCCAGACCCACGGACACCGAACCCACAACCCCCAAACCCCACGGATCCCGAACCCACAGCCCCCAGACCCACGGACCCCAAACCCACAGCCCCTATCTCCCAGCCCCACGGAGCCGGGACCCACAGCCCCCAGACCCACAGCCCCAGGCTCCCACAGCCCCCGGACCCCACGGCCCCCGAACCCACAGCCCCCAGACCCACGGACCCCAAACCCACAGCCCCCAGACCCACAGCCCCAGGCTCCCACAGCCCCCAGACCCACGGAGCCGGGACCCACAACCCCACGGCCCCGGGACCCCCTCAGTGCCACCCACGGTGTTTGGGGGGGGTCTGTGCACGACGCGTGGGGATGAGGAGGGGTCACAGCCCCGGGACCCCCCGTGCCCGGGTGGGGGCTCCCGTGACCCCGGGCCCGTGTGGGGCAGGGGGGTCACCCCCTGTTGACCTTATCGGGACCCCCCCCCCGATAACGGTGTCGCCACAGGGACTCCCCGGTGGGCGGGGGAGCCTGCCCGGACCCTCCGGTGCCACCGCCGGGACCCCCTTACAGGTGCCCGGTGCCCAGGGGACCCCCGGGTGTCCCCGTTGGGACCCCAAGTGACGGCGCCGGTGCCTGGACATCACCCCCTGCAGCCTCCGGTGACCCCGCGGGGACCCCCGGGGCAGGTGCCAATGCCTGGACAGCCCCATCGGGACCCCCGGGGCAGGTGCCAATGCCTGGACAGCCCCACCGGGACCCCCGGGGCAGGTGACAATGCCTGGACAGCCCCACCGGGACCCCCGGGGCAGGTGCCAATGCCTGGACAGCCCCACCGGGACCCCCGGGGCAGGTGCCAATGCCTGGACAGCCCCACCGGGACCCCCGGGGCAGGTGACAATGCCTGGACAGCCCCACCGGGACCCCCGGGGCAGGTGCCAATGCCTGGACAGCCCCACCGGGACCCCCGGGGCAGGTGCCAATGCCTGGACAGCCCCACCGGGACCCCCGGGGTAGGTGCCAATGCCCGGGGGACACCGCCACGACCCCGGGTGCCGGTCCCGATGCCCGGACATCCCCCCCATTCCCTCCCGGTGCCCCCGCCGGGACCCCCATGGCTGTGCCGGTGCCCGGACAACCCCCGGGACCCCCATGGGACCCTCAACGCCGGTCCCGATGCACGGTCCCCCCCTCCGGATGCCCCCCGGGACCCCCATGGCGATGCCGGTGCCCGCGGGCGGGGTCCCCTGGGCCCCCCCTCCCGTGCCCGGTAACGTGACCCGGTGCCGGCCGGCTCCTTTTCCACCCCATTAACCCCCGGCCCGCCCCCGGCGGCTCCTCCCCGCCCCGGGCCCCCCCCCGCCCCGGTCCCGCGGGGGGGTGGGGGGGGGTGCCCGTCCCGCCGCCGCGGCCCCGCCGAGCCATAAAGCCCATGGGGAGCCGGCCCGGCTGAGCACGGCGGGACCCGCGACCCCCCCAGCAAGGTAAGGCCGGCCGGGGGGGGCGCCCCGGGGGTCCCCCGTCCCCTTCCGGGGGGTCCCGAGGGCTGCGGGCACCGGCTGGTGGCGCTGGGATGGCGCCGGCACCGGGGAGGGGGGCGGGGGGGGCCGGGACCCCTTGTGTCCCCCCCACCGGTGGCACCGCACCCCCCGTTGTCCCCACATGGCTGTGTCGCCATCGCCCCACAACCCTGTGACGCCGTGAGGCCGCGTCCCTGTGTCCCCATGGCCAGCCATCCCTGTGTCCCCAAATCCCCGTGTCCCCAAAATCCTTGTGTCCCACATTCCCATCTCCTCATCTCTGCGTGTCCCCATGTCCCGGTGTCCCCATGTCACGTACCAGCACATCCCCGTGTCCCCACAAATCCCAGTGTCCCCATGTACCCCATCGCCATGTCCCCATGTCCCTGTGCCCCACAGTGATGTGTCCCCATACCCCTGTGTCCCCATGTCCCCACATATCCCAGTGTCCCCATGTCCCCATGCCCCACAGCGATGTGTCCCCGTACCCCTGTGTCCCCGTGTCCCCAGATCCTGTGTCCCTCTCCCATGTCCCCAACACGCTGTGCCCCATGTCCCCAAGTCCCCAAGTCACGTATCCTGAGGCCCGATGTCCCCGAGGGCCCTGCCTCTATATCCCATGTCCCTCTACTCCGATGTCCCCATTTCCCCGTATCCCCGTGGCCCCACATCCCTGCGTCCCCTGTGCCCCACATCCCCATCCCATGTCCCCATGCCACGTATCCCCCCGTCCTATGCCCCCAAGGCCCCTGTCCCTTTATCCCCGTGTCCCCATATCCCCTTCCCCGATGTCCCCATGTCCCCATCCCTCTCCCCCTGTCCCCATCCCGCTGTTCCCGTTGCCTGTGGATTCTCCCCTCTCCCAGCGCAGGGACCCGAGGGGACAGTGTGATGGGGGCGGGGGAGGGGGGGACACACACAGCACCCCCCAGGCCCCCTTTGTTGTCCCCCAGCCCCCCTGGGATGGACCCTCCCCCAGCTGAACTGGGATGTGGGTTATCCTGGGAGTGAGTTAGCCCGGAATGTGAGTTATCCCAGGTGTGGGTTATCCCAGGTGTGGGTTATCCTGGGATGTGGGTTATCCTAGAATTCGGGCTGTCCCGGGTGTGGGTTATCCCAGGTGTGGTCTATCCCAGGTGTGCATTACCCCGGAATTTGGGTTATCCCAGGTGTGGGTTATCCTGGAATTTGGGTTATCCCAGGTGTGGGTTATCTGGAGTGTGCGCTATTCCGAGTGTCCCAGGTGTGGGTTATCCCGGGATGTGGGTTATATGTGTATGGTTTATCCTGAGTGTGGTTTATCCCAGGTGTGGGTTATTGAGTGTGGTTTATCCCAGGTGTGGTTTATGCCAGGTGTACGTTAGCCCAGGTGTACATTATCCCAGGTGTACGTTATCCCAGCTGCGGGTTACCCAGAATTTGAGTTATCCCAGGAGTGGGTTATCCCAGCTGTGGACTATCCTGGATGTAAATTATCCCAGGTGTGGGTTATCCTGAGGGCAGGTTATCCCAGGTGTGAGTTATTCCAAACTGGGATTACCCTGGATGTAGGTGATCCCAGGTGTGAGTTATCCCAGGTGTGGGTTATCCCAAATGTGGATTATCCCGGATGTGGGTTATTCCAGGTGTGAGTTAATCCTGAATGTTGATTATCCCAGGTGTTGTGTGTCCCAGGTGTGGGTTATCCTGGAATTTGGGTTATCCCGGGTGTGGGCTATCCCGGGTGTGGGTTATCCCAGGTGTGGGTTATCCTGGAATTTGGGTTATCCTGGAATTTGGGTTATCCCGGTTGTGGATTATCATGGCTGTGAATTATCCCAGGTGTGATTTATCCCGGGTGTAGGTTATCCCAGGTGTGGTTTGTCCCAGGTGTGGGTTATCCCGGGTGTGGGTTATCCCGGGTGTGGGTTATCCCAGGTGTGGGTTGTCCCAGGTGAGATTTATCCCGGGTGTGGATTATCCCAGGTGTGGGTTGTCCCGGGTGTGGGTTATCCCGGGTGTGGGTTATCCCGGGTGTGGGTTATCCCGGGTGTGGGTTATCCCGGGTGTGGATTATCCCGGGTGTGGGTTATCCCGGGTGTGGGTTGTCCCACGTGTGGGTTATCCCAGGTGTGATTTATCCCGGGTGTGGGTTATCCCAGCTGTGGGTTGTCCCAGGTGTGATTTATCCCGGGTGTGGGTTTGTCCCGGGTGTGGGTTATCCCGGGTGTGGGTTATCCCGGGTGTGGGTTGTCCCAGGTGTGATTTATCCCGGGTGTGATTTATCCCGGGTGTGGGTTGTCCCGGGTGTGGGTTGTCCCGGGTGTGGGTTGTCCCGGGTGTGGGTTATCCCGGGTGTGGATTATCCCGGGTGTGATTTATCCCGGGTGTGATTTATCCCGGGTGTGGGTTATCCCGGACCTGGGCCATCCAGGCACCCCTTATCCCGGGTGTGAGCTAAGGCGCCGTTTTGGGGTCCCCCTGGTGCTGTGGGGACGCCCAGCCCGGCCGTGGCAGCCCCGGGACCCCCGTGGTCACCCCGGGGATGGGGGACATCCCCCAGGACCCCCAGTGGGGCCAAGGGGGGACAGGGACCAGAGCGGGGGCCTGGGACCCCCGTGGTGACAGTGACAGGGGACACCCGGGACCCCCATGGCGACAGTGACAGGGGACCCACAGGACCCCCACGGTGACATTGATAGTGACAGGGGACACCCAGGACCCCCACGGTGACATTGATAGTGACAGGGGTCACCCAGGACCCCCACGGTGACATTGACAGCGACAGGGGACACCCGGGACCCCCATGGTGGCTGTGACAGTGACAGGGGACCCCCGTGGTGACATTGACAGTGACAGGGGACCCACAGGACCCCCGTGGTGGCCGTGACAGTGACAGGGGACTTCTGAGACCCCCACGGTGACATTGACAGTGACAGGGGACACACCCGGGACCCCCGTGGTGACAGTGACAGGGGACACCCGGGACCCCCGTGGTGACAGTGACAGAGGACCCACAGGACTCCCGTGGTGACAGTGACAGGGGACACCCGGGACCCACCCCAGGGGGCCACGGCAGTGACAGGGGACCCCTGTGGTGACAGTGACAGTCTGGGTCAGGTTCCCTGTGCCCCCCTTGGTGACAGTGACAGTGATGAGGAGGGTCCCTTGTGTCCCCCCTGGCGGCCATGGCAGTGGCAGTGGGGTCTCTGTGCCACTCTTGGTGGCCCTGGTGGTGTCGGGGGCGCCCCGGGACCCTGCGCTGGCAGTGAGGGTCCCTGAGCCCCCCTTGGTGGCAGTGGTGGTGACAGGGGGGTCCCTGTGTCCCCTCGGTGACAGTGGCACTAACTGTGGGGGTCCCTGAGCCCCCCTTGGTGGCAGTGGTGGTGGCAGTGGCGTCCGTGTGTCCCCTCGGTGACAGTGGCACTAACGATAGGGATCCCTGTGCCCCCCTCGGTGACAGTGGGGGTCCCTGACCCCCCTCGATGACAGTGGCACTAACTGTGGGGGTCCCTGTGCCCCCTTTGGTGGCAGTGGTGGCAGTGGGGTCCCTGTGTCCCCATGGCGACAGTGGCACTAACTGTGGGGGTCCCTGTGCCCCCCTTGGTGGCAGTGGTGGTGGCAGTGGGGTCCCTGTGTCCCCTCGGTGACAGTGGCACTAACGATGGGGGTCCCTGTGTTCCCCTCGGTGGCCCTGGCAGTGTCGCGGGCCCCCCAGGCCCCCCCGCGCTGGCAGTATCAGTGGTGGTGGGGGTCCCTGTGTCCCCCTCGATGACAGTGGTGGTGACGGGGGGGGGGGGGTCCTTGTGTCCCTTCGGTGACAGTGGCACTAACGATGGGGGTCCCTGTGTCCCCCTCGGTGGCCCTGGCGGTGTCGCGGGCCCCCCGGGACCCCCGCGCTGGCGGTGGCGGGCGCGCGGGGCTCTGCATCTTAACGAGGGCTCCGTCAAAGCGCCATTGTCCCCCCGCCAGCCCCATTGAAACCTCGGCTCCGGCCGCACAATGGCCCCACTGTCCCCTGTCCCCATCCCTGTCCCCCCCCCGCGCTCCACGGCCACCCCACCGCCACCCCCCGCTCCAACCCCGCCGCGCCCACCCCGCGCCCCGCGCCCCGCACCTCAACCCGGGCACCCCTCCGTGGGGCTTTGGGGGGTTCGGGTGGTGCCCCCCACCCCAAATCCCGGTTCTCCCAGTTCCCCCCGGCCCGGGGGGCGCGGCTGGCGGGGCGCCCGGGCACGCCTGGCACCGCCGCGCCCTGGGAACCGTGCCCGCGCCGCCGGTGCCAGCGGGACGCGGGGAAGCGGGACGTGTCCCTTGGGGTGTCCCCCCCCTCCCGCCGGGCCGCCACCGACCCGCCCGGACCCCCCATGTAGGGCCGGGTCCTCTGCGGTGACCCCCCCCCTCCCCTCACCCCCGGAGTGAGCAGAGCCGCCCCCCGAGGGGAAACTGAGGCACGGGGAGGGGCGGAGGTGGGGGGGGGGTTAATGGGTAACCGGTTGTGCCGCGGGCACCGGGAACAAGCTGCGGCTTGTCCCGAGCCGTGTCCGGCCACCCGAGAGCGCCCGCGGGGCGCGGGGGGCACGCGGCCCCCACGGGGCCCGGCCAGGGGGCCGCGACCCCAAAAATGAGCCGGGGGAGTGGGGGGGATGAAAAAAGCGGGGGGGGGCAAAGAGGGGGGTCGGGACCATCCTAGAGAGGGGGCAGAGACCCCCAGAGCGGGGGGGGCGCGGTGGCGTTGGGGACATGGTGGCTTTGGGGACACGGTGGGTTTAGGGACATGGTGGCTTTGGGGACACGATGGCTTTGGGGACACGGTGGGTTTAAGGACATGGTGGCTTTGGGGACACGATGGCTTTGGTGACACGGTGGCTCTGGGGACATGGCTCGGGGGACATGGTGGCTCTGGGGACATGGTGGCTCTGAGGACACGATGGGTTTAGGGGACACCGTGGGTTTGGGGACACGGTGGCTCTGGGGACATGGGGGGGCCTTTAGGGGTCACGATGACTTCAGGGACATGGGAGGCCCTGAGAACCCCTGGGAACTTGAGGACACGGTGTGGCTTTGGGGACACCCAGTGGCTCTGGGGACATGGGGGGCTCTGGGGACCCCCAGCAGCTCCAGGACACCTGGTGGCTTTGGGGACACCCAGCGGCTTTGGGGACACCCAGTGGCTCTCTGGGGACACTCAGTGGCTCTGTGGGGACACGGTGGCTCCAGGGACCCCCAGCAGCCCATCAGGACTGGAGCAGCTCCGTGTCCCCTCTTTGGGGACACCCATGTCCCCTCTGTCCCGGCTGCCACCTGCCCTTCCCGGACCTTTCCCTGCGCAGGGACGGGGCACAGCCGGGACAGTGGCAGTGCCACCCGTGTCCCCCAGCTCTGGCCGGCGCGGGGACAGCGGGAGACCCCCCGTGGTGCCACCACCTCCCGGTGTCCCCGTGTCCCCGTGTCCCCGGCACGCTGCCCTTCCGCGGCGGAAACGGCGGCGGGGCCAGAGGCTGGCGGGGGCTGAAAGGACCTTTTTTGGGATGGGGACACCGCGACACGGGGACACGGGGACACGGCGGAGGCGCCTGGCGCTGCCCCCGGCCGTTTGTCGCCTGTCACCTCCCATTCATCGCCTTCCTCTTCCTCCCGGACGCCCGGGACATTTCCACGGCCACCGGAGCTGCCAGGGGACACGGGGGGGACACGGGGGGGACACGGGGGGGGGGGGGGCACGGAGGGATTTGGGAATGTGGGGGGGCACGTGGAGGGAAATGGGGATGGACAGAGGGATGGAGGGATGGACAGAGGGGTGGACAGAGGGGTGGACAGAGGGATGGACAGAGGGATGAGGGGACAGAGGGAAGTGAGCATGGACAGATGGATGGAGGGCTGGACAGAAGAATGAGGGGATGGACAGAGGGATACAGGAATGGACAGATGGATGGACAGAGGGAAATGGGGACAGACAGATGGACAAAGGGATGGGGAACGGACAGAGGGATGGACAGAAGGAAATGGGGATGGACAGTTACAGGGCTGCCCCCCCCCCCAGCTCCAGCTCCCCCCCCGAGGTGGGATGGGCCCGTCCAGCCTCAGCCCCCACCAGGCGGGCAGGGGGGTCCCATCCATCCATCCATCCATCCATCCATGCATCCATCCCCTTTTTCATCTCCCCATCCACCCTCTGTCACCTGTCCCTCACCTGTCCCCTTGATGACCTCCTCCACCTGTCCCTCACCTGTCTCCTTCGATGATCCCCTCCACCTGTCCCTCCCCTGTCTGTCTCCTACCTGTCCCCATATCCCCACAGATGACATCCTCTCTCTGTCCCTCCCGTGTCGCTCACCTGTCCCTCCCCTGTTCCTTCCCTGTCCCTGTGTCCCCGCAGATGACATCCTCCACCTGTCCCTCCTGTGTCCCTCACCTGTCCTGTGTCCCCGCAGATAATGTCTTCCACCTGTCCCTCACCTGTCCCTCCCGTGTCACTCACCTGTCCCTCCCCTGTCCCTCACCTGCCCGGTGTCCCCGCAGATGACGTCCTCCACCAAGGTGTACTACAGCCAGACCACGCAGACCGACAGCCGCCCGCTGATGGGCGCGGGGCTGCGGCGGCGCCGCGTGCTGACCAAGGATGGCCGCAGCAATGTGCGCATGGAGCACATCTCCGACAAGCGCTTCCTGTACCTCAAGGACCTCTGGACCACCTTCATCGACCTGCAGTGGCGTTACAAGCTGCTGCTCTTCTCGGCCACCTTCGCCGGCACCTGGTTCGCCTTCGGCGTGGTCTGGTACCTGGTGGCAGCGGCGCACGGCGACCTGCTGGAGTTCGAGCCGCCCGCCAACCACACGCCGTGCGTGATGCAGGTGCACACGCTGACCGGCGCCTTCCTCTTCTCCCTCGAGTCGCAGACCACCATCGGCTACGGCTTCCGCTATATCAGCGAGGAGTGCCCGCTGGCCATCGTGCTGCTCATCGCCCAGCTGGTGCTCACCACCATCCTGGAGATCTTCATCACCGGCACCTTCTTGGCCAAGATCGCGCGGCCCAAGAAGCGCGCCGAGACCATCAAGTTCAGCCAGAACGCCGTGGTGGCGCAGCACGACGGCAAGACGTGCCTGATGATCCGCGTGGCCAACATGAGGAAGAGCCTCCTGATCGGCTGCCAGGTCACGGGCAAGCTGCTGCAGACCCACCTGACCAAGGAGGGCGAGAGCGTCCGGCTCAACCAGCTCAACGTGGACTTCCAGGTGGACACGTCCTCGGACAGCCCCTTCCTCATTCTGCCGCTGACCTTCTACCACGTGGTGGACGAGGCCAGCCCGCTGCGGGACGTGTCCCTGCGCTCGGGCGACGGCGACTTCGAGCTGGTGGTCATCCTGAGCGGCACCGTGGAGTCCACCAGCGCCACGTGCCAGGTGCGCACGTCCTACCTGCCCGAGGAGATCCTGTGGGGCTACGAGTTCACGCCGGCCATCTCGCTGTCGGCCAGCGGCAAGTACGTGGCCGACTTCAGCCTCTTCGACCGCGTGGTGAAGGTGGCGGCGCCGTGCTGTCACCGCGAGGCCGCGCGCTTCGGGGACCCCGAGAAGGCCAAGCTGGAGGAGTCGCTGCGGGAGGCCGAGCGCGACGGGGACGGCGCGCCGCTCAGCGTCCGCATCAGCAACGTCTGAGGGGGGACGCGCAGGTGACACCGGCGCCGGGGTGGCACCGGAGCGAGGGGTGGCACTGGTGTCCTCCAGGTGACATCGGCGCCGGGGCGGCACTGCAGGGAGGGGTGGCACTGGTGTCCTCCAGGTGACATTGGCACCGGGGTGGCAGCAGAGCGAGGGGTGGCACCGGTGTCATCGTCCAGGTGACATCAGCACCAGGGTGGCACTAGAGCAAGGGGTGGCACTGGAGCGAGGGGTGGCACCAGCGTCCTCCAGGTGACATCAGCGCCAGGGCGGCATCGGAGCAAGGGGTGGCACTGGTGTTGTCCAGGTGACATCGGTGCCGAGGTGGCACCAGAGCGAGGGGTGGCACCAATGTCATCCAGGTGTCACCAGAGCGAGGGGGTGGAGGTGGATGGTGGAGGTGTCGCCGTGTCTGGAGGCGTCACCGGATTCAAGGGGACACCAACACCTGGAGGTGCCACCAGCCCTGGAGGTGTCATCATGTCTGGAGGTGTCACCAATGCCTGGAAGTGTCACCAGCCTCAGAGTGCCACCAGCCTCAAAGGGACACCAACTACTGGAGGTGCCACCAGCCCGGGAGGTGTCATCATGTCTGGAGGTGTCACCAGCACCTGAAGGTGCCACCATCCCTGGAGGCATCACCAAGTCCAAGGGGACACCAACGCCCAAAGGTGTCACCAACTCCTGGAGGTGTCACCAAGTCTGGAGGTGGCACCAAGTCTGGAAGTTTCACCAGCCCCAGAGTGTCACCAATGCCTAGAGAAGCCACCAGCCCTGGAGGTGCCACCAGCCCCAAGAGGACATGAATGTCTGGAGGTGCCACCAGCCCCAAAGTGCCACCAGTGCCTGCAGGTGCCACCAATCCTCCAGTCCCCTGAGGTGTCCTCAGTTCCAAGGTGCCACCAACCCCTGGAGGTGCCACCAATGCCTGCAGGTGACACCAGCCCTGAGGTGACACCAGCCCCAGAGTGCCACCAATGCCTGGAAGTGTCACCAACATCTGGAAGTGCCACCAGCCCCAAAGTGCCACCAGTGCCTGGAAGTGCCACCAGTCTCTAAAAGTGTCACCAATGCCCAGAAGAGCCACCAATGCCTGGAAGTGTCACCAACCCTTGGAGGTGACACCAGCCTCAAAGTGCCACCAATGCCTAGAACTGCCACCAAACCCTGGAGGTGCCACGAGCCCCAAGATGGCACCAGCCCCTGGAGGTGACACCAGTCCCTGGTGCCCCAAAGTGCCACCAACCCCTGGAGCTGCCACCACCCCAAAAAGTGCCACTGACCCCTGGAGGTGACACCAGGCCCAAAGTGCCACCAATGCCTAGAACTGCCACTGACCCCTGAAGGTGCCACCACCTCATAAGTGTCACCAACCCCTGAAGGTGCCACCAACTCCTGGAGGTGCCACCACCCCAAAAAGTGTCACCGAGCCGTACAGGTGACACCAACCCCAAAGTGTCACCAATGCCTAGAACTGCCACCAGCCCCTGGAGCTGCCACCACCCCAAAAAGTGTCACCGAGCCCTGGAGGTGCCACCGGCCCCTGGAGCCCCAAAGTGCCACCGACCCTTAGAGGTGCCACCACCCCAAAAGCGCCACCAGTCCCCGGGGGCCGCTGCTCCCCCCGCCCCCAGGGGACACCGAGGCACAGACCCCTCCCCCACCCCCCCAGACCCCCCCAAGCGCTGGAGCCCCTCCCTGTCCCCTCCCCCCACTCCGGGCAGTGTCGGGGGGTCCCCCCGGAGTGTCCCCCCGGGGTGTCACCGATAATCGGCCGCCGTGTCCCCTCCCCCCTCCCCTCCCCCCCCCCCGCCCGTCGCTGCTGTTTAACGTAGACCCCGCAATTAACGCGGCCCCCCCGCGCCGGGGCAATTAGTGCCACTAATTAAAGGTGTCGGTAATGAGGAAGGAGCGGGACACACCCCCCCGCCCCTCCCCCCCCGGGGGGTCCCAGCGCGGTGTGGGGGCGGGGGGGGAGGGGCAGGAGCTCAATAAAGGTGACGTCGATGGTGGCGACGGGGCTGCTGCCATGACGGGGGTGTCCCCCGATGTCCCCAGAGTGTCCCCCGATGTCCCCACGGTGTCCCCTCGATGTCCCCAGTGTCCCCTCAGCCACCAGGGAACCCGCCTCGATGTCCCCAGATGTCCCCCCGGGGGTTCCCCGGTGACTCCTCCAATGTCCCCAATGTCCCCAGAGTGTCCCCTGATGTCCCCTCAGCCACCGGGAACCCCGCAATGTCACCAAGGGTCCCCACAATGTCCCCCCGGGGGTTCCCCGGTGACTCCCAGGGTCCCCCTAAACCTCCTCCAATGTCCCCGCTGTGTCCCCCAGTGCGCCCCCCAATGTCCCCAGCGTCACCTCAGCCCCCAGGGACCCCCCCCCTCAATGTCCCCAGGGGTCCCCCAATGTCCCCAAGGACCCACAATGTCCTCCCAATGTCCCCAGTGACTCCCCTGACATCCCCCCAATGTCCCCAGAGATCCCCCCAGTGTCCCCAGGGACCCCCCAATGTCCCCCCCCCCCCGTGTCCCCAAACGTTCCCCAGGGCCCCCCGGTGTCCCCAGGGACCTCCTCGAAATGTCCCCAACGTCCCCAGGGAGCCACCGATGTCCCTTCAATGTCCCCAGGGTCCCCCTAGTGTTCTTCCAATGTCCCCAGTGTCCCCTTGGTGTCCCTCCTAGTGTCCCCAGGATCCCCAGGGTCCCCACCCATGTCCCCCCCAATGTCCCCAGGGCTGCCCGCAGTGTCCCCAATGTCCCTGCCCAGTGTCCCCAGGGTCCCTCCAGTGTCCCCAGGGTCTCCCCAATGTCCCCAGTGTCCCCCCCGATGCCCCCAAGGTCCCCCTACAGTGTCCCCCTCCATGTCCCCAGTGTCCCCCCAGTGTCTCTGGTGTCCCCGCAGTGTCCCCCCTCATGTCCCCAGGGTCCCCCTGCAGTGTCCCCACCCAGTGTCCCCAGGGTCCCTTCAGTGTCCCCCCCAGTGTCCCCAGTGTCCCCCCCGGTGTCCCCACAGTGTCCCCACGCCGGGTAAAGGACACCAGTTTATTTCCAGTCCCCCCCACGCTCCCAGTACAGGGGGGCCGCTGGGACCAGCGGGACACGCGTGTCCCCACCTGGTGGCACCGGCCCCGCCCCCGCCGGAGCCCCCCGGGGACAAAGAGGGGACAATGGGAGGGGGACGGGACACAAAGGGGGAACGAGGTGAGGGGACAAGGCGGGGGACAAAGGGGACAGAGAGGGGACAACGGGGGGACGACGGGGGGACAACAAGGGAGGGTGACATGGGACAAGGGGGGACAAAGGAGGGGGACAACGGGGGGACACGAAGAGGGGACAAAGGAGGGGACACGGCCCCCCCAGGTTGCAGAGGCAGCGGCGGTGGTGAAGGCACCGGGTGAGGATAAAAACCCGCCGGGAAAACCCCGCGGGAATTCCGGGAAAACTCCGCGGGAATTCCGGGAAAAACCGGTGGGAATTCCGGGAAAAGAAGGAAAATCCGGCGGGAATTCCGGGAATCCCAAAAAGCGTCCGGGGGGGCGACTTCACACCAGGAACGAGGAGGTCTGCTTGAACTCGCCCTACGGGGACACCGAGGGGACAGTGAGGGGACAGTGATGGGACAGGGGTGGGGACATTGAGGGGACAGCCATGGGGACATGGATGGGGACAGGGACAGGACATTGCTAGGGACATGGATGGGGACAGCCATGGGGACATTGAAGGGACACTGACAGGGACACCAATGGGGACATGGGGACATCAGTGACGACATCACAGGTGACACCACCACCCCCGACCCCCCCCACCCCCCACAAGGGACACTGGGGACACCGGCCCCTGCTGTGTCCCCCCCATGGTGGTGGCATGTCCCGCTGTCCCCAGGGTGTCCCCGCAGTGTCCCCACACTGTCCCCACGCTGTCCCCAGTGTCCACACTGTCCCCACGCTGTCCCCGCACTGTCCCCACTGTCCCCACGCTGTCCCCAGTGTCCCCACACTGTCCCCACACTGTCCCCGCGCTGTCCCCAGTGTCCCCACGCTGTCCCCGCGCTGTCCCTGCGCTGTCCCCAGTGTCCCCACACTGTCCTCACGCTGTCCCCACACTGTCCCCACACTGTCCCCACACTGTCCCCGCGCTGTCCCCAGTGTCCCCACACTGTCCCCACACTGTCCCCACACTGTCCCCACGCTGTCCCCAGTGTCCCCACACTGTCCCCACACTGTCCCCACACTGTCCCCGCGCTGTCCCCAGTGTCCCCACGCTGTCCCCGCGCTGTCCCTGCGCTGTCCCCACTGTCCCCACACTGTCCCCACGCTGTCCCCACACTGTCCCCACGCTGTCCCCAGTGTCCCCACACTGTCCTCACGCTGTCCCCACACTGTCCCCACACTGTCCCCACACTGTCCCCGCGCTGTCCCCAGTGTCCCCACACTGTCCCCACACTGTCCCCACACTGTCCCCACGCTGTCCCCAGTGTCCCCACACTGTCCCCACACTGTCCCCACACTGTCCCCGCGCTGTCCCCAGTGTCCCCACGCTGTCCCCGCGCTGTCCCCGCGCTGTCCCCACTGTCCCCACACTGTCCCCACGCTGTCCCCACACTGTCCCCGCGCTGTCCCCACACTGTCCCCGCGCTGTCCCCACTGTCCCCACACTGTCCCCACGCTGTCCCCACACTGTCCCCGCGCTGTCCCCACGCTGTCCCCGCGCTGTCCCCACTGTCCCGGGGTCCTCACCTCGCTGCGCCGCGAGGGCTGGCTGTAAATCACCTTCTTGCCGCCGGCACTGTGGGAAAACCGCGATTGGGACGGGCCACCCCCGCCGTGTCCCCTCTGTCCCCACCCGGGGACGCCCCGAGGGACCGGGGGGACACCGGGGTGACACCAGGGGGACACCGGGGGGACACCGGGGGGGGGCGGGGGATGGCCCAGGAGGGGCAGGAGGTGGCGCCGGTGTCACTCACTCTGTTTTTTCTGGAAAAAAGGACAAAAAACCGGGATCAGGGGAGGGGACACGGGGGGGGACAGGATTGGGACACGGGGACAGACATGGGGACACACCCAGGGACACGGGGACATTCCCAGTTCATTCCCAGTCATCCCAGTCCAATCCCAGTGCTCCCAGTCCCCCCCAGTCCCATCCCAGTCCCTCCCAGTCCATCCCAGTCCCCCCCAGTCCCATCCCAGTCCATCCCAGTCCCTCCCAGTCCCCCCCAGTCCATCCCAGTCCCATCCCAGTCCCATCCCAGTCCCCCCCAGTCCATCCCAGTCCCCCCCAGTCCCATCCCAGTCCCCCCCAGTCCCATCCCAGTCCCATCCCAGTCCCCCCCAGTCCATCCCAGTCCATCCCAGTCCCTCCCAGTCCCATCCCAGTCCCATCCCAGTCCATCCCAGTCCCATCCCAGTCCCCCCCAGTCCTATCCCAGTCCATCCCAGTCCCCCCCAGTCCCATCCCAGTCCCATCCCAATCCCCCCCCAGTCCATCCCAGTCCCATCCCAGTCCCCCCCAGTCCCCCCCAGTCCCATCCCAGTCCCATCCCAGTCCATCCCAGTCCCTCCCAGTCCATCCCAGTCCCATCCCAGTCCCCCCAGTCCATCCCAGTCCATCCCAGTCCCCCCCAGTCCATCCCAGTCCCATCCCAGTCCCATCCCAGTCCCATCCCAGTCCCATCCCAGTCCCCCCCAGTCCCATCCCAGTCCCCCCCAGTCCCATCCCAGTCCCATCCCAGTCCATCCCAGTCCCCCCCCAGTCCATCCCAGTCCCCCCAGTCCCTCACTGGTGAAGTATCCGCGGCTGTAGGCGAACCAGACGCCGAACCCGGCCAGCGCCAGCACCAGGAGCAGCAGCACCACGGCGGCCACGATGCCGCCCACGTTCACCTCGCCTGCGGGATCCCAGGGGATCAGGGGGATCCCACGGGATCGGGGGGATCCCACGGGATCAGGGGGATCCCACGGGGCTGGGGGAGGATCCCACGGGACCAGGGACATCCCATGGGATTGGGGGGTCAGGGAGATCCCACGGGGTCAGGGGGATCCCGCAGGATTGGGGGATCCCAGGGGATGGGGGGGGGGGGGGATCCCACGGGGATCAAGGGATTCCACGGGGTTGGGGGAGATCTCACGGGATCAGGGGGATCAGGGACATCCCATGGGATTGGGGGTATCCCACGGGATTGGGGGATCCCACGGGATCAGGAGGATCCCACGGGATCGGGGGGATTTTGGGGTGCCCGCCTCCAAATAAGGCTGGGATTGGGGTTGGGTCTCAGCAGGAAGGGGGATCCCGGCGGGAATTTTGGGATTCCCAGCTCCAAACGGGGCCGGGATTGGGGCTGGATCCACCTGGAGAGGGGCTGGATCCCAGCGGGAATTCCAGCATTCCCACCTCCCTGCGGGGCCGGGATCCGCTGCCGTTCCTCCCTCGTTCCCACACCCCCGCCATCCCGGGGGCTCATTAACATAATTAACGAGGCGATGAAGGGGGCGGGGCCTGCTCCAAAGGCCGGCAGGGCCGGGATAAAGGGTCGGGAACGGCGGGGATGGGATTTGGGGTGGGATAAAGGGGAAGGGAGAGACGGGAATGGGATTTGGGGTGGGATAAAGGGGAAGGGAGAGACGGGAATGGGATTTGGGGTGGGATAAAGGGGAAGGGAGAGACGGGAATGGGATTTGGGGTGGGATAAAGGGGAAGGGAGAGGCGGGGATGGGATTTGGGGTGGGATTTGGGGTCGGGGCCGCTCCTCACTGGCTTCCATGCGGAACACGTCGGATTTCTGCGGCGTGCCCACGCTGTTGGAGGCCTCGCAGTGATAATCGCCCGTGTCCCAGCCCCCCACCGGCTCAAACACCTGCGGCACCGAAAGGGTGTCAGGGGGCGGGGGGAAATAATGGGGGGAAAATTGGGGGAAAAGGGGGGAAAATTGGGGAAAAAGGGGGGGAATGAGGGGGGAAATAGGGGGAAAATAATGGGGGAAATTGGGGGAAAATGGGGGGAAATGAGGGGGGAAGTTGGGGAAAAATAATGGGGGAAATGGGAAAAATTGGGAGAAAATAATGGGGGGAAATGGGGAAAAGCAAGGAAAATGAGGGGGGGAAAATGGGAAAAAAATGGGGGGAATAGGGGGAGAAAATGGGGGGAGAAATAGGGGAAAGGTGGGGAGAGAAATAGGGGAAAAATGGGGGAATATGGGGGAAAAAGGGGAGGAATGGGGGGAAAATGGGGAGAGAAATAGGGGGGAAAATGGGGGGGAAAGGGAGAAAATGGGGGAAAACAACGGGGGGATTTGGGAAAAAATGGGGGGAGAAATAGGGGAAAAACTGGGGTGAAAATGGGGAAAAGGGGGGGAAGAGGAAACGCGGCAGAAAATGGGGGAAAAGGAGAGGAAAAACTGGGGAAAGGGCAGGAAAGGGAGGGGAAAAGAGGGAAGAGGGACAGGAGGAGGGGAAAGGGACAGGAGAACAGGGAAAAGAGGGAAGAGGGGCAGGAAAAGGCGAAAGCGAGAGGACAAGGGGCAGGAAAAGGGGAACAAGGAGAGGAAAACAGGGAAAAGGGAGAGAAAAAGAGGGAAAAAGGGCAGGAAAAGGCGCCAGCGAGGGGCCGAGGGGCCGGAAGCCGCGGCACTGACCAGCTCCCCGGTGCCGGGGTCCAGGCTGTAGGAGGAGTTGCGGAAGGCGGGGCTGGATTTGGGGTCCTGGGGCAGCTCGGTGCCGTCCTTGTACCAGCGGAACGTGGGCGGCGGGGAGCCCTGCGCCTCGGAGCAGCGCAGCACAGCGCGGGCGCCCACGGTGACGGAGCTGGGGACGTGGGCCTGCGGCTTCCCGGGGGGCACTGCGGGCACAGGGACACCGGTGACAGGGACACCCGGGACACCGGGGACACCGGGGACACCGGGGACAGGGACACCGGGGACACCGGGGACACCGGGGACACCGGGGACAGGGACACCGGGGACAGGGACACCGGGGACAGGGACACCGGGGACACTGGGGACAGGGACGGGGACACCGGGGACAGGGACACCAGGGACAGGGACACCGGGGACAGGGACACCGGGGACACCGGGGACAGGGACACCGGGGACAGGGACACCGGGGACACCGGGGACACCGGGGACACCGGGGACAGGGACACCGGGGACACCGGGGACACCGGGGACACTGGGGACACCGGGGACACCAGGGACAGGGTCCCCACGGTGACAGAGCTGGGGACGTGGGCCTGCGGCTTCCCGGGGGGCACTGCGGGCACAGGGACACCGGTGACAGGGACACCCGGGACACCGGGGACACCGGGGACAGGGACACCGGGGACACCGGGGACACCGGGGACACTGGGGACAGGGACACCGGGGACACCGGGGACACCGGGGACACCGGGGACAGGGACACCGGGGACAGGGACACCGGGGACACTGGGGACAGGGACACCGGGGACACTGGGGACAGGGACACCGGGGACAGGGACACCGGGAACACCGGGGACAGGGACACCAGGGACACTGGGGACAGGGACACCGGGGACACTGGGGACAGGGACACCGGGGACACTGGGGACAGGGACACCGGGGACAGGGACACCGGGGACACTGGGGACAGGGACACCGGGGACAGGGACACCGGGAACACCGGGGACAGGGACACCAGGGACACCGGGGACAGGGACACCGGTGACAGGGACACCAGGGACACTGGGGACAGGGACACCGGGGACACTGGGGACAGGGACAGGGACACCGGGGACAGGGACACCGGGGACAGGGACACCGGGGACACTGGGGACAGGGACACCGGGGACAGGGACACCAGGGACAGGGACACCGGGAACACCGGGGACAGGGACACCAGGGACACCGGGGACAGGGACACCGGGGACACTGGGGACAGGGACACCGGGGACAGTGACAGGGACACTGACAGGGATGGTGACAGTGACAGCAGTGCCCGGAGCCACTCCAGGGACTGGCACACAGGACAGGGACAGGGACAGGGACAGGGACAGGGACAGGGACAGGGACAGCACTGCCCGAGTCACCCGGACACGGGACAGATCCCCACGGCACGAGGACAGCAGCTTCCAGTGCTCCCAGTAACGCCCAGTGCCCTCCCAGTGCTCCCAGTAACGCCCAGTGCTCCCAGTAACGCCCAGTGCTCCCCAGTGCTCCCAGTAACGCCCAGTGCTCCCCAGTGCTCCCAGTAACGCCCAGTGCCCTTCAGTGCTCCCAGTAACGCCCAGTGCCCTCCCAGTGCTCCCCAGTGCTCCCAGTAACGCCCAGTGCCCTCCAGTGCTCCCAGTAACGCCCAGTGCCCTTCAGTGCTCCCAGTAACGCCCAGTGCCCTCCCAGTGCTCCCCAGTGCTCCCAGTAACGCCCAGTGCCCTCCAGTGCTCCCAGTAACGCCCAGTGCCCTCCCAGTGCTCCCCAGTGCTCCCAGTAATGCCCAGTGCTCCCCAGTGCTCCCAGTAACGCCCAGTGCCCTCCAGTGCTCCCAGTAACGCCCAGTGCTCCCCAGTGCCCTCCCAGTGCTCCCAGTAATGCCCAGTGCCCCCCGGTGTCCATCTGTCCCTCCCTCCCTCCCCTCCCCTCGGGGACAGTGCCCCTCCCCAGGGCTGGGTGTCCCCAGGGAACGTGGGGACAACAAATCCTGCACTGGGAGGGGACAGGGATGAGACCAGGGACAGGGATGGGGACAAGGGACAGGGACAAGGGCACGGCCAGGGACAAGGTTGAGGACAGGACCAAGGCCAGGGATGGGGACAGGGGACAGTGTCACACGGGCCAGGGGACAGTGTCACACTGGGGACAGTGTCACATTGGGGACAGTGTCGGGCTGGGGACAGTGTCGGGCTGGGCACAGTGTCACACGGGGGACAGTGTCACGTTGGGGACAGTGTCGGGCTGGGGACAGTGTCACACTCGGGACAGGGGACAGTGTCACGTTGGGGACAGTGTCGGGCTGGGGACAGTGTCACACGGGGGACAGTGTCGGGCTGGGGACAGTGTCAGGCTGGGGACAGTGTCACATTGGGGACAGTGTCGGGCTGGGCATAGTGTCACACGGGGGACAGTGTCACATTGGGGACAGTGTCACACGGGGGCCAGTGTTGGGGCGTCTCACCCTGCACGATGAGGTTGACCTCGGACTTGGCGATGTGGCTGCTGTCCCCGACCACCTCGCAGATGTAGCGGCCGCTGTCCTCGCGTGTCACCGACTGGAACCGGATGGACGTGCGGGAGAACTGCACCCGCTCCCGGTACGGCTCTGGGGACAGCGGGGACACCGTGGGGACACCGGGGGACACCGGGGGACAACCCACAGACCCACAGGGACACTGCAGGGACACCCCAGTACGGCTCTGGGGACAGCGGGGACACCGTGGGGACACCGGGGGACAACCCGCAGGAACCCCCAATGTCCCCACAGGGATTCCCCCGGCCCCCCCAATGTCCCCGCTGTCCCTGCTGTCCCCCAGTGTCGCCAATGTCCCCTGGTGTCCCCATTGTCCCCCATTGTCCCCTGATGTCCCCAGTGTCCCCTCTGTCCCCCCTGCTCTCCCAGATGTCCCCAGCGTCACCAATGTCCCGTACCCGTGAGCTCCTCGCTGTCCCCATTGTCCCTCTGTTGTGTCCCCATACTGGTGACCTCCCCGCTGTCCCCAATGTCCCCATTGTCCCCAATGTCCCCACTGTCCCCAGATGTCCCCAGTGTCCCCGCTGTCCCCAGTGTCCCCGTTTTCCCGAATGTCCCCAGTGTCCCCAGTGTCCCCCTTGTCCCCGCTGTCCCCGTACCAGTGAGCTCCCCGCCGTAGTAGATGAGCACGAGGGACGACGCTTTCTGGAACTTCCACTCGATCCTGGGGCTGCTGCCCGAGCGGAACGCCGCGCACGGGATCTCCACCGCTGGGCCGGGAACGGGGCAGAACCGGGTCAGGACCGAGACAGGACCGGGACGGGAACGGGACAGGAACAGGACGGGAACGGGACGGGAACGGGACGGGAATGGGGTGGGAACAGGACAGGAACGGGTCAGACAAAACCGGGTCAGGACCGGGTCAGACAGGACCGGGACAGACGGAACCAGGATCAGACAGAACTGGGACCGGCCCAGGGTCAGACAGAGCTGGACCAGAACCAGAACCAGGACCAGAACTGGGTCAGCCAGAACCAGGGACAGGA
Organism: Chamaea fasciata; assembly: GCF_029207755.1. Taxonomy (NCBI): domain Eukaryota; kingdom Metazoa; phylum Chordata; class Aves; order Passeriformes; family Sylviidae; genus Chamaea; species Chamaea fasciata. The sequence continues at coordinate 3,465,372 of NW_027094116.1, read as the reverse complement.
GTGGGGTCAGACAGAACCAGGATCGGCCCAAACCGGGATCAGCCAGAACCGGGATCAGCCCAGAACGGGACTGGAGCAGGGATCAGCCCAAACCGGGATCAGCCCAAGCCAGGATCACCTGATCCCGAAATCAGCCGGAACATGAACTTCCCACGGACCAGAACCGTTAAATCCCTGCCCGGGACCCTCCGGGGCCTCTCCCGGGCCTGGGCCAGCCGAGGGTCCCCCAGGGGTTCGTTAATTACAAACATTCATTAAATCTGCTCCTTATCTCCCCCAGGGCTCCGCCCCCGCCCCGGGAACCCTTGGGTGGTCCTGGAGTCACCCACGGGGTCCCTGGGGACCCTCAAGGGCCTTGACCTTCCTTCTGTTGCGTGATTTCCCAAAAAAACCCCAAATTTCCCAAAAAACCCACAAAACTTCCCGAAACTCCCGTGGTTCCCCTTCTCATCCCCCGCCCCACCCGCGTCTCGGGCTCGGTCATCGCTTTCACATCCTCCCATCTCCTCTCCCAGTTTGGTTTTATCTCCACCCAGCGACGCCAGCTGCGCGCTTGGTTACCACAGCCCAAAACTGGGATCAGCCCAAAACTGGGACCAGCCTGAGCTGGGATCGGCCTGAACTGGGATCGGCCTGAACTGGGATTGGCCTGAACTAAACTGGGATCAGCCTGAACTGGGATCGGCCTGAACTGGGATCGGCCTGAACTGGGATCGGCCTGAACTGGGATCGGCCCAAAACTGGGATCAGCCCAAAACTGGGATTGGCCTGAACTGGGATCAGCCTGAACTGGGATTGGCCTGAACTGGGATCAGCCTGAGCTGGGATCGGCCTGAACTGGGATCGGCCTGAACTGGGATCGGCCTAAACTGGGATCAGCCCAAAACTGGGATCGGCCTGAACTGGGATCGGCCCAAAACTGGGATCAGCCCAAAACTGGGATTGGCCTGAACTGGGATCAGCCTGAGCTGGGATCGGCCTGAACTGGGATCGGCCTGAACTGGGATCGGCCTGAACTGGGATCAGCCCAAAACTGGGATCAGCCTGAGCTGGGATCAGCCTGAACTGGGATCAGCCAAAACTGGGATTGGCCTGAACTGGGATCAGCCCAAAACTGGGATCAGTCTAAACTGGGATCGGCCTGAGCTGGGATCGGCCTGAACTGGGATCGGCCTGAACTGGGATCAGCCCAAAACTGGGATCAGCCTGAGCTGGGATCAGCCCAAAACTGGGATCAGCCTGAACTGGGATCAGCCCAAAACTGGGATCAGCCTGAACTGGGATCAGCCCAAAACTGGGATCAGCCTGAGCTGGGATCAGCCCAAAACTGGGATCAGCCCAAAACTGGGATCAGCCCAAAACTGGGATCAGCCTGAGCTGGGATCAGTCTAAACTGGGATCGGCCCAAAACTGGGATCAGCCAAAACTGGGATCAGCCTGAACTGGGATCGGCCTGAACTGGGATCGGCCCAAAACTGGGATCAGCCTGAACTGGGATCAGTCTAAACTGGGATCAGCCAAAACTGGGATCAGCCCAAAACTGGGATCAGCCTGAACTGGGCCCGGCCTGAACTGGGATCAGCCTGAACTGGGATCGGCCTGAACTAAACTGGGATCAGCCTAAACTGGGATCAGCCTGAGCTGGGATCGGCCTGAACTGGGATTGGCCTGAACTAAACTGGGATCAGCCTAAACTGGGATCAGCCTGAACTGGGATCAGCCTGAGCTGGGATCAGCCTGAGCTGGGATCGGCCTGAACTGGGATCGGCCCAAAACTGGGATCAGCCCAAAACTGGGATCAGCCTGAACTGGGATTGCCCAGAACTGGGATCAGCCTGAAATGGGATTGGCCTGAACTGGGATTGGCCTGAACTGGGATCAGCCTAAACTGGGATCAGACTTAAAACGGGATCGGCCTGAACTGGGATCGGCCTGAACTGAGATCGGCCTAAACTGGGATCGGCCTGAACTGGGATCAGCCCAAAACTGGGATCAGCCTGAACTGGGATCAGCCTGAACTGGGACCGGCTTGAACTGGGATCAGTCCAAAACTGGGATCGGCCTGAACTGGGATCAGCCTGAACTGGGATCAGCCTGAACTGGGATCAGCCCAAAACTGGGATCAGCCTGAGATGGGATCAGCCTGAGCTGGGATTGGCCTGAACTGGGATCGGCCTGAACTGGGATCAGCCCAAAACTGGGATCAGCCAAAACTGGGATCAGCCTGAGCTGGGATCAGCCTGAGCTGGGATCGGCCTGAGCTGGGATCGGCCTGAACTGGGATCAGCCTAAAACTGGGATCAGCTTGAACTGGGATTAGACCAAACTGGGATCATCCCAAACTGCTACCATTCCAGGCTGGGATCATCTGAAACTGGGGTCACCCCCAACCAGGACCATCCTAAACTGGGATCACCCTGAAACCAGGATCACTCCAAGCCAAGATGACCCCAAACTGGGATCACCCAAACTGGGATCACCCAAACCAGGCTGAACCCCATAACAAGGATCACCCTGGACTGGGATCACCTCAAACCAGCATCACCCAAACCAGGCTGAACCCCAAAACCAGGATCACCCCAAACTTGGCCCACCCCAAACCAGGCTGACCCCAAAACAAGGATCACCCTGAACTTGGACCACTCCTGTTCAGGATGACCCCAAAACTGGGCTCACCCTGAATTGGGATGACCCCAAATTAGGATCACCCCAAACCAGGATGACCCCAAAACGGGGATCGCCCCAAAACCAGGATCAGCCAAACTGAGATCACCCCAAACCGACCCCCCAAATCCCCCCAGGTGCAGCACCCCTCCCCGGTCCAGGCGGTTCCCGGTGCATCCCTGGGGGGTGACGGGGCCGGGTGACACCGCGAGGACATCGGGGACACTGACAGGGACATCAGGGAGGGACACCGGGGACACTCACGTTCATGCTCGGGCACTTCCTTGTTCTCCGAGGTCACCTGGGCTCCGGCCAGCGAGGCTGCCGAGGGAAACGGGGGCTGAGACACCGGGACGTCACCGGGGACACCGGGAGCCCCGGAGCACAGGGACGTCACCGGGAACCGGGGACACCGGGAGCCCCGGAGCACAGGGACGTCACCGGGAACCGGAGACACCGGGAGCCCCGGAGCACAGGGACGTCACCGGGGACACCGGGAGCCCCGGAGCACAGGGACGTCACCGGGAACCGGGGACACCGGGAGCCCCGGAGCACAGGGACGTCACCGGGAACCGGGGACACCGGGAGCCCCGGAGCACAGGGACGTCACCGGGAACCGGGGACACCGGGAGCCCCAGAGCACAGGGACGTCACCGGGGACACCGGGAGCCCCGGAGCACAGGGACGTCACCGGGAACCGGGGACACCGGGAGCCCCGGAGCACAGGGACGTCACCGGGAATTGGGGACACCGGGAGCCCCAGAGCACAGGGACGTCACCGGGAACTGGGGACACCGGGAGCCCCGGGCAGGGTCACCAGAGCCCCGGGAGATCACCAGGAGCCCCGGGATCATCAGGAGCCCTGGGAGGTCACTGGGAACCCCGGGCAGGTCACCGGGATCACCAGGCACGGTCACCGGGAGCCCCTGGAGGTCACCGGGAGCCCCAGGCATTGTCACCGGGTGTGGTCACCGGGAGCACAGGGAAGTCATCGGGATCACCAGGCAGGGTCACCGGGAATTGGGGGACGTGGTCACCATGATCACCGGGAGCCCCGGGCAGGGTCACCGGGAGCCGGAAAATCCCGTCCGGGCACGTCCCGGTCCCGCCCTGCCCAGTTTCTGCCCAGTTTCTGCCCAGTTTCTGCCCAGTTTCTGCCCAGTTTCGCAGGAAAGCGGCCGGGAATGTCACAACTCCCCGAGCTCGGTGGCACGGGGACACGCCGGTGTCACCTCCCGGTGTCCCCTCGGTGTCCCCCCGGTGTCGGGACATCCCCGGGCCCGGCTTTGGGCGCCCGTGACTCACTCCGGGCGGGAACGTCACCGGGAATGTCGCCGGGAATGTCGCCGGTGACGCCGGGGCCGCCACCCTCCTGCGCCACCTTTGTACCCGGGCGGCTGCCAAGCGAAACCCGGGCGGGAAAACCGGGATTCGGGGGGGAAGAGTCGGGATTTTGGGGGGGGAAAATCGGGATTTGGGGGGAAAGAATTGAGATTTGAGGGGAAAAATTGGGATTTTGAGGGAAAATAGTCGGGATTTGGGGGGAAAAAATTGAGATTTGGGGGGGAAAATTGGGATTTGGGGGAAAAAAATCAGGATTTGAGGGGAAAAAAACAGGATTTTGGGGGGGAAAATCGGGATTTAAGGGGAAAACGAGGATTTTGGGGAGAAAAAAATCAGGATTTAAGGGGGGGAAATGGGATTTTCGGGGGAAAGCGCAGAAAAATCGGGATTTGGGGTGCAAAACCTGGAGATTTGGGGGGGTGGAAATCGGGATTGGGCGGGGGGAATGGCGGAATCCCCCCCAGGATTTGGGAGGAAAAAGGGTGGAAAATCGGGATTTCGGGGGGGAAATCGGGATTTGGGGAGGAAAAGAGTGGGAAACTCAGGATCTGGGCTCTGGGAATGCCTCGGGAGCCCGGCCTGGAGCGGCTCAGGGGAGCCTGGATGGGATTTTGGGATGTTTGGATGGATTTGGGGAATAAACAACAACAGGATGGGGAAGCCGGCCGGGAGTCGGGGCCTGCCAGGACCGCGCCTAAATCCGCCGGGATCGGGTTAAACCCGACCCGGTTTGAGTCCAAATAAACCGGATTGGGCCAATCCCGACCCGGTTTGGGTCCGAATAAACCGGGATCGGGTCAATCCCAACCTGCTTTGGGTCCAAATAAACCGGGATCGGGTCAATCCCGATCTGGTTTAGGTCAAATCATTTGGGATCGGGTTAAACCCGACCCGGTTTGGGTCCAAATAAACCGGGATTGGGCCAATCCCGACCCGGTTTGGGTCCAAATAAACCGGGGCCGGGTTAATCCCGACCCGTTTCGGGTCCAGCCCAGGCGGGATCGGGTTAATCCCGGGATTGTTGAACACAATGGAGGGGACAGGAAGGCCACCCCCGCCACCGCCACCGCCGCTCCCGGTGCGGATGTGACCCCGGGCCCCCCCCAAATCCCCCAAATCCGGGGCTCTCCGGGAGTTTGGGGGGGCCGGGGCCGCTGTTCGCCCTCGCGGTGACCCCGAACCGGCGTCCCGGTACCGAAACGAACCGGGAACCACCGAGACCCCTCCCGGTACCGGCACCGCCACGTGGGACCCACCGGGACCCCCCCCCCCGGTGACCCCTGACCCCTCCCCCGGTGCGCACCGACCCCCGCCCGCTCCCCGCGTGCCCCCCGGTAACGACCCCCGCCCCCATTGCCCGAGCCTCCCCCGGTACCCACCGACCCCTCCCGTCCCACCGGAGCCCCCCGCTCCCACCGAGCCCCCCCCGGTCCCTCTCACCCCCTCCCCAATCCCCGCCCCGCCCCCCGGTTCCCGGCGCCCCCTCCCCAGTCTCCGGTTCTCTGAGCCCCCTCCCCATTTCCCATCCCCCTCCCGGTTCCCGGCGCCCCCTCCCCATTTCCCGCCCCCGGCACTCACCGAGCCCCCCCAGCAGCAGCAGCAGCGGGAGGCGCGGGCCGGGCCCGGGGTGGCGCTGTCCCCGCTTCCCCGCTGTCCCCGGTCCCGCTGTCCCCGCTCCGCTCCCGCCATGGCGCCGCCGCCCCGCGCCAGGTGCGCCCCCCCCGCCCCGCCAGGCCCCGCCCCCGACACGCCCACCGGGAGGGGCGGTCACGCCCACCCCCGCCAGGTGCTGCGCGGCCACGCCCCCTCCGCGCCTTTGTTGGTTGTCCCGCCCGTCAGATCAAAGCGGCGCTCGCTGATTGGTCGGGCGGGTCCCGCCCCCGTGGTTTAATTGGTTGAGGGGAAGGGCGGGGAGCGGCGGCCAATGGGAGAGCGCGCCGCAACTTCTGGCCAATGGGAGCGCGCGGAGGGCGGGGCCTGGTGTTGCCATGGCGACCGGGAGGAATCCGACCGGTAGGGGGCGCGGTGTTGCCATGGCGACCGGGAGGAATCCGACCGGTAGGGGGCGCTGAGGGCTCCTCCGGAGCTCCCAGTGCGGACCAGTACAAACCAGTGACCCCCAGTGACCCCAGTGACCCCCAGTGACCCCAGTGACCCCCAGTACAAACCAGTGACCCCCAGTGACCGCCAGTACAAACCAGTGACCCCCAGTGACCCCAGTGACCCCAGTGACCACCAGTACAAACCAGTGACCCCCAGTAACCCTAGTGACCACCAGTACAAACCAGTGACCCCCAGTACAAACCAGTGACCACCAGTGACCCCCAGTGACCCCCAGTACAAACCAGTGACCCCAGTGACCCCCAGTACAAACCAGTGACCCCCAGTAACCCCAGTGACCACCACTACAAACCAGTGACGCCCAGTGACCCCCAGTGACCCCCAGTACAAACCAGTGACCCCCAGTAACCCCAGTGACCACCAGTACAAACCAGTGACGCCCAGTGACCCCAGTGACCCCCAGTACAAACCAGTGACCCCCAGTAACCCTAGTGACCACCAGTACAAACCAGTGACCCCCAGTGACCCCAGTGACCCCCAGTACAAACCAGTGACCCCCAGTAACCCTAGTGACCACCAGTACAAATCAGTGACCCCCAGTAACCCCAGTGACCACCAGTACAAACCAGTGACCCCCAGTAACCCCAGTGACCCCCAGTACAAATCAGTGACCCCCAGTACAAACCAGTGACCACCAGTACAAATCAGTGACCCCCAGTACAAACCAGTGACCCCCAGTAACCCCAGTGACCCCCAGTACAAACCAGTGACCACCAGTGACCCCCAGTGACCCCCAGTACAAATCAGTGACCCCCAGTACAAACCAGTGACCACCAGTACAAACCAGTGACCCCCAGTAACCCTAGTGACCACCAGTACAAACCAGTGACCCCCAGTAACCCCAGTGACCCCCAGTACAAATCAGTGACCCCCAGTACAAACCAGTGACCACCAGTGACCCCCAGTGACCCCCAGTACAAACCAGTGACGCCCAGTGACCCCCAGTGACACCCAGTGAGTACCAGTGACCCCCCAGTGACCCTCCAGTGATTCCCCAGTGACCTCCAGTGACCCCCAGTACAAACCAGTACAAACCAGTGACCTCCCCAGTGACTCCACTGACCCCCCAGTGACCCCTCAGTGACCCCAGTGACCCCTCCCAGTGCTCCCAGTTCACACCAGTGCCCCCAGTACACCCCAGGTCCCTCCCAGTGGGGGCAGTGAGGCGCGGGGGGGGGAGGGGAGGTCCTGGGGGGGTTTTGGGGTTCCCTGAGTGGAATCAGGAGAATTTTGGGGCAATTTCTGGCAGATTTGGAGTTTCCTCGATAGAATCAGGAAATTTTTTAGAGTCCCTGAAGGAATCTGGGAGAATTTTGGGGGAATTCCTGGGGAATTCGGGGGTTTTCCAGGGGAGAATCAGGAATTTTTGGGGTTCCCTGGGTGGAATCAGGAGAATTTTGGGGGAATTTCAGGCACTTTTGGGGTTTCCTGGACGGAATCAGGAAATTTTTTAGGGATTTTTTAAATAGAATTCGGGGTCCCTTTGGGGGATTCAGGGGAATTTGGGGGTTTTCCAGGGGAGAATCAGGAATTTTGGGGAATTCGAGAGAATTTCGGGGTTCCCTGAGTGGAATCAGGAGAATTCTGGGGGAATTCCTGGGAAATTTGGGGGTTTTCCAGGGGAGAATCAGGAATTTTGGGGAATTCGAGAGAATTTCGGGGTTCCCTGGGTGTGTTCAGGAGAATTTTGGGCGAATTCCTGGGGAATTTTGGGGTTTTCCAGGGGAGAATCAGGAATTTTGGGGAATTTGAGAGAATTTCGGGGTTCCCTGAGTGGAATCAGGAGAATTCTGGGGGAATTCCTGGGGAATTCGGGGTTTTCCAGGGGAGAATCAGGAATTTTGGGGTCCCTCTGGGGGATTCAGGGGAATTTTGGGGTCCCTTTGGGGGTCGAGAAGAACCTGGAGGACCTAAAAAAAAAAAAAAACAACAAAACAAATCCCTATTTTTTATTTCTTTTCCGCTTTGCTTTTTTTTGCCTTTTTTTTTTTTTTTTTCCTGGAATTTTTTTTTTTTGTTGTTTTGGTTTTTTTTTTTTTTTTGGGTTTTGTTTGTTTTTTGGGGTTTTTGTTTTTTTTTTTTTTTGCAATTCCGAGAGTTTAAAAAAAAAAAAAAAAAAAAAATTTTTTCCCAAACCCCGCGGAGGGAGAGGGGGGGGGAGGGGCAAAAGGGGGAGGGTGGGGGGAGGGGAGTGAGGGGGGGTCCCAACACCCCAAAATCCCCCCAAATCCCCTCCCCCAACACCCCAAAACCCCCCGAGGGTGGCGGGGGGAGGGGAGGGGGGACCCCAAATCCCTTTGGGGGGGGAGGGGCAACATTTAGGGGGGGGGAGGGATCCCAAAATTTTCGGGGGGGGGGGGTGGGGAGTCCCCTGGGGGTGGGGGAGGGGCCGGCGCCCACCGGGCCGAGAGCGTGGGGGGGAGGGGCGACACTTGAGGGATTTTTTTTGGGGGGGGGGGAATTTGAGGAATTTTGGGAATTCTGGCGGGGTGGGGGGAGGGGAGGGAGGGGTCTCGGAGCCCCCCGAGACCACGTTGGGGGGGAGGGGTGGGGGGAGGGGGTCACACGGTCATGATTTGGGGGGTGGGGGGAGGGGCAGAACCGAGCGCGGGGGGAGGGGCTGCCGGGGGGGGGGAGGGGGAGGGGATTTGGGGGTGCAGGGGGGTGAATTTGGGGGTGTTTTTGGGGTCCCGGGGGGGGTTGGGGGGTCAGTGGGTGTCGTTCTTGATGACGATCTCCAGCCCGTGCTGGCGCAGCTGCGCCCGCAGCAGCAGGTTCTTGTTCTTCAGCTCCTCCACCTGAATTTGGGGGGGTCGGGGGGGGGGGGTCAGGCACCCCAAAATATCCTCAGGGACCCCAAAATATCCATCGGGACCCCGAAAATATCCCCCAGGACCCGAAAACATCCCCTCGGTGCCCCCAAATCCCTGCTCCAGTGCTCCCAGTAAGGCCCAGTAACTCCCAGTAACCCCAAGGGTTCTTTACTCCTTCCACCTGCATTTGGGGGAAGGTTTGGTGGGGGTCAGACACCCCCCGGACCCCAAAACATCCCCCGGGGTTCCAAATCCCACCCCCGTGAGCCCAGTCCCATCCCAGTGACCCCAAAACATCCCAGCGACCCCAGTCCCATCCCAGTGACCCCAAAACATCCCAGCGACCCCAGTCCCATCCCAGTGACCCCAATCCCACCCCAGTGACCCCAATCTCATCCCAGTGACCCCAATCCCATCCCAGTGACCCCAGTCCCATCCCAGTGACCCCAATCCCACTTCCAGTCCATCCCAGTCCGTCCCAGTGACCCCAATCCCACCCCAGTGACCCCAGTCCCACCTCAGTGACCCCAGTCCCGTCCCAGTGACCCCAATCCCATCCCAGTGACCCCAGTCCCACCCCAGTGACCCCAATCCCATCCCAGTGACCCCAGTCCCACCCCAGTGACCCCAAAACACCCCAGTGACCCCAGTCCCATCCCAGTGACCCCAGTCCCACCCCAGTGACCCCAGTCCCACCCCAGTGACCCCAATCTCATCCCAGTGACCCCCAGTCCCATCCCAGTGACCCCAATCCCATCCCAGTGACCCCAGTCCCATCCCAGTGACCCCAGTCCCATCCCAGTGACCCCAATCCCACTTCCAGTCCATCCCAGTCCGTCCCAGTGACCCCAATCCCACCCCAGTGATGCCAGTCCCATCCCAGTGACCCCAGTCCCATCCCAGTGACCCCAATCCCACCCCAGTGATCCCAGTCCCATCCCAGTGACCCCAATCCCATCCCAGTGACCCCAGTCCCATCCCAGTGACCCCAATCCCACCCCAGTGATCCCAGTCCCATCCCAGTGACCCCAGTCCCATCCCAGTGACCCCAATCCCACCCCAGTGATCCCAGTCCCATCCCAGTGACCCCAATCCCATCCCAGTGACCCCAGTCCCACCCCAGTGACCCCAATCACGTTTCCCAGTGTTCCCAGTCCCATCCCAGTGTCCCACCTGCTGGCGCAGGACCTCGTTGTCCATCTGCAGCTGGTCCAGCCCCAATCCCAATGATCCCAATCCTGTTCCCAGTCCATTCCAGTGACCCAAATCCCATTCCAGCCCCATCCCAGTGACCCCAATCCCATTCCCAGTGTTCCCAGTCCGTCCCAGTGTCCCACCTGCTGGCGCAGGACCTCGTTGTCCATCTGCAGCTGGTCCAGGCCCTGCAGCTCCTCGCTCAGCCGCAGGTTGCTCTGCCGCAGCTCCTGGATGTAGTCGCAGGCCTTGGACAGGATCCCGCCCTTGCTCTAAATCCCGGGATTTGGGGTCAGTTCCCGGGATTTGGGGTCATTTCCCGGGATTTGGGGTCATTTCCCGGGATTTGGGGTCAGTTCCCGGGATTTGGGGTCAGTCTCGGGATTCAGGGCCAGTTCCCGGGGTTTCGGGGTCAGTTCCCGGGGTTTCAGGGTCAGTTCCCGGGATTTGGGGTCAGTTCCCGGGATTTCGGGGTCAGTTCCCGGGATTTGGGGTCAGTCCCAGGATTTCGGGGTCAGTTCCTGGGGTTTCGGGGTCAGTTCCCGGGGTTTCAGGGTCATTTCCCGGGATTTCGGAGTCAGTTCCCGGGGTTTCGGGGTCAGTTCCCGGGGTTTCGGGGTCAGTTCCCGGGGTTTCGGGGTCAGTTCCCGGGGTTTCGGGGTCAGTCCCAGGATTTCGGGGTCAGTTCCCAGGATTTGGGGTCAGTCCCGGGATTTGGGGTCATTTCCCGGGATTTTGGGGTCAGTTCCCGGGGTTTCGGGCCCCCGAACCCCAACTGCCGCGGGGGGGGGGGGGAGGGGGCACCTGTCCGGATTTGGTGTTTTCCATGGAGCAGTCGGGGATGATCTTGGACAGCTGCACGATCCAGTTGTTGATCTTGTCCCGGCGCCGGCGCTCCACTGGGAACGAGGAATTCCCGATGGGAACGTGGAATTCCCGATGGGAACGAGGAATTCCCGATGGGAATGGCGAATGGGGATCCCAGTGGGAACGGGGGATTGGGAATGGGGGAACTGGGAATTTCCAGTGGGAACGGGGGGAATTGGGAATGGCGGATTGGGAAATTCCCAATGGGAATGGGGGATTCCCAATGGGAACGGGGGAATTGGGAATGGGGGACTGGGAATGGGGAATTCCCAAAGGGAATGGAGGATTCCCAAAGGGGACGGGGGATTCCCAATGGGAATGGGGATTGGGATTCCCAATGGGAATTCTCAGTGGGAACAGGGAACGGGGATTCCAGTGGGAACGGGGGATTGGAAATGGGGAATTGGGAATGAGGAATTGGGAATGGAGATTCCCAGTTGGAATGGGGGAATTGGGGAGTTCAGGATGGGGGATTCCCAGTGGGAACACGGGAATTGGGAATGGGGAGTTGGAGGAACTGGGAATTGGGGTGGCCCCCGGGATGGGGATGACCCTTCGGGGCCGGGGTGACCCCGAGATGACCCTTTGGGATCGAGGTGACCCCGGGGTGACCCTTTGGGATCGGGGTGACCCTTTGGGATCGAGGTGACCCCGGGGTGACCCTTTGGGATCGGGGTGACCCTTTGGGATCGAGGTGACCCTGGGGTGACCCTTTGGGATCAAGGTGACCCCGGGGTGACCCTTTGGGATCGGGGTGACCCCAGGGTGACCCTTTGGGATCAAGGTGACCCTTTGGGATCGAGGTGACCCCGGGGTGACCCTTTGGGATCGGGGTGACCCTTTGGGATCGAGGTGACCCCGGGGTGACCCTTTGGGATCGGGGTGACCCCGGGGTGACCCTTTGGGATCGGGGTGACCCCGGGGTGACCCTTTGGGATCGGGGTGACCCCGGGGTGACCCTTCGGGGCCCCGGTACCTTCGTTGTGCTGTGCCCGGCGCTTCTCGTCCCGCGTGGCTCGGGGAGCCTCCGACTTCCTGCGGGGAGGGGGCACAGGTGGGCACAGGTGGGCGCAGGTGAGGCCTGGTACCGCTGGGTGAATCCCAGGTACACCCCAGGTGTGTCCCGGGTGTGCCCAGGTGCGTTTGGGTGTGTCGCAGGAGCGTTGAGGTGGGGTCCAGGTGTGCCCCAGGTGTGCCCAGGTGTGCCCCCAGGTGTGTCCCAGATAGCCCAAGGTGTGCCCAGGTGTGCCCAGGTACTCACGGGGAGTAGGGGTGTGCGCGGGGGGCGATGGAGCGCTGGGCCCCCCCCGGGAGCACCTCCTGTGGTGACATCATCACGAAAAACTGCCCTGGGGACCCCAAAGAGCACAGGTGAGACCCCAACAGCACAGGTGAGACCCCAAACTCATCCAGGTGCCCCCAAACCCAATCCAAACACCCCCAAGCCCCACCCAGATGTCCCCAAACTGGGAGAGGTGAGTCCCAAACCCTGCCCAGGTGTCCCCAAGGCCCGCCCAGGTGTCCCCAAACTGGGACAGGTGAGTCCCAAGGCCTGCCCAGGTGTCCCCAAACTGGGACAGGTGAGTCCCAAGGCCCGCCCAGGTGTCCCCAAACTGGGACAGGTGAGTCCCAAGGCCTGCCCAGGTGTCCCCAAACTGGGACAGGTGAGTCCCAAGGCCCGCCCAGGTGTCCCCAAACTGGGACAGGTGAGTCCCAAGGCCTGCCCAGGTGTCCCCAAACTGGGACAGGTGAGTCCCAAGGCCTGCCCAGGTGTCCCCAAGGCCCGCCCAGGTGTCCCCAAACTGGGACAGGTGAGTCCCAAGGCCTGCCCAGGTGTCCCCAAGGCCCGCCCAGGTGTCCCCAAACTGGGACAGGTGAGTCCCAAGGCCTGCCCAGGTGTCCCCAAGGCCCGCCCAGGTGTCCCCAAACTGGGACAGGTGAGCCCCAAGCCCCGCCCAGGTGTCCCCAAGGCCCGCCCAGGTGTCCCCAAAGTGGCACAGGTGAGCCCCAAGGCCCGCCCAGGCGTCCCCGTGCCCACCTGTGGGCGTGGGCTGTCCCAGCAGCCCCTCGGAGCTCTGGGTGGTGACCACGGCGGTGGCGGCGGGTGGCGGCGCCGTCGCCCACACCTGTGGCAGGGAAGTAGGTGGTGTAGTGGGTCTCGCTGGGCGCCGCCTCCGTCTCCACGGCGTCCTCGCTGGTGAACGCGCCCTGGATCACCGCCTGCGCAGGTGCCGCAGGTGAGACGTGAGCGACAGGTGAGGGATGGGACAGGTGAGGGACAGGTGGGACACAGATGAGTCACAGGCAGGACAGGTAGGACACACGGGGGACAGGTGAGGCCCAAGTGGGACAGGTGGGATGGGGACAGCCACACCCCACAATGCACCTGGATTACTGCCTGGCACAGGTGGGGAAGGTGACACAGGTGAGGCCCGGGGCACAGGTGAGGCCAGTGAGCCCCGGGGCACAGGTGACACAGGTGAGGCCCGGGGCACAGGTGTCACAGGGACAGCCACACCCCACAGTGCACCTGGATCACCACCTGCCGCACAGGTGGGATGAGGGGGCGTGGCCCCATAACACACCTGAGTCACCACCTGGGTGGGGCACAGGTGACACAGGGGGATCAGGGGGGCGTGGCCCTGTGACACACCTGGGCCATGCACTGGGTGGGGCACAGGTGAGGCCCAGGGCGGTGTGGTAGTGGGCGGGGCCAGGTGACACACCTGTGTCATGGACTGGGTAGGGCACAGGTGACACAGAGGGGTGTGGTGGGGGGCGTGGCCAGGTAACACACACCTGTGTCATGGACTGCGTGGCCGGGTAGCCGCTGATGGCGCTGGTGCCCTCGGTCTGCGCGTCCAGCTGCCCGTCAGCCACCTGGATCACCCGGTACATCACCTGCACAGGTGAGACACACAGGTGAGACAGAGACCCCAGATTCCCCCAACGTCCCCCCAAAGTCCTTCAGGTGAGCTCCAAGTTGGGACAGGTGTCTGTCACCACCTGGTCACCCAGGACGTCACCTGGGACAGGTGTGACAAAGACCCCAGACCCCTCAGTGTCACACCTGCATGACCTGGGGCATCACCTGGGACAGGTAGGACACTCAGGTGTGACACAGAGACCCCAATCCCACTCCCAATGTCCCCTGGGTGTCCCCTCAGTGTCCAGGTGTCACCACCTGGGACATAACTTGACACAGGTGTGACACCCAAGCCCCACCTCGGCGCCTCAGGGCCCAGGTGTGGCCACCTGGATCAGGAGCAGCCACTCAGGTGTGACACAGAGACCTCCCCAGAGCCACCCCAGTGTCCCTCCAGGTGTCCCCAGGTGTGCCACACCTGCCCTCGGTGTGGAACCAATGCCCCTTGAGACCACCCCAGGTGTATCCAGGTGTGTCCAGGTTCCCCCCAGGTGTCCCCAGGTGTGCTCAGGTGTCCTCCAGGTGTGCTCAAGTGTACTCCAGGTGTCCCCAGGTGTACTCCAGGTGTGCCCAGGTGTACTCCAGGTGCCCCCAGCTGTCCCCAGGTGTCTGTGCCCAGGTCTCCCCAGGTGTCTGTGCCCAGGTGTGCCCAGGTGCCCCAGGTGTGCCCAGGTGTGCCCAGGTGTGCCCAGGTGCCCCAGGTGTGCCCAGGTGTCCCCAAGCCCCCCACAGGTGTCCCCAGGTGCCCCAGGTGTGCCCAGGTGTCAGTCCCCAGGTGTGCCCAGCTGTCCCCAGGTGTCCCCAGGTGTCAGTCCCCAGCTGTCCCCAGGTGTCCCCAGGTGTGCCCAGGTGTGCCCAGGTGTCAGTCCCCAGGTGTCCCCAGGTGTCCCCAGGTGTCAGTCCCCAGCTGTCCCCAGGTGTCCCCAGGTGTCCCCAGGTGTGCCCAGGTGTCCCCAGGTGTCAGTCCCCAGGTGTGCCCAGGTGTGCCCAGGTGTGCCCAGGTGCGGTACCTGCGTGCCGCCGCCCTCGGTCCTGAAGACATACTTGACGCCGGGGTCGGGGAAGGTGGCGGCCGATTGGATGCTGGCGATGGCCACGCTGGTGGGGTCCTCGCCCGTGGCCACCGAGCCTGGGGGACACCGGGGGACACAAGAGTGGGGAGGGGGCACACCCCACACTGGGGAGGGGACCCCAAAATTGGGGAGGGGCAACTAAAATTGGGGAGGGGGAACCCAAAATTGGGGAGGGGAACCCAAAATTGGGGAGGGGGACCCAAAATTGGGGAGGGGGACCCAAAATTGGAGAAGGGGAACCCAAAATTGGGGAGAGGCAACTAAAATTGGGGAGGGGGCACCCAAAATTGGGGAGGGGGACCCCAAAATTGGGGAGGGGCAACTAAAATTGGGGAGGGGGGACCCAAAATTGGGGAGGGGGACCCAAAATTGGGGAGGGGGACCCAAAATTGGGGAGGGGGACCCAAAATTGGAGAAGGGGAACCCAAAATTGGGGAGAGGCAACTAAAATTGGGGAGGGGGCACCCAAAATTGGGGAGGGGGACCTCAAAATTGGGGAGGAGCAACTAAAATTGGGGAGGGGGGGACCCAAAATTGGGGAGGGGGACCCCAAAATTGGGGAGGGGCAACTAAAATTGGGGAGGGGGACCCAAAATTGGGGAGGGGCACACAAAATTGGGGAGGGGGCAGCACGAAATTGGGGAGGGGGAACCCAAAGTGGGGTGGGGGCAGCACTGCCCCACTCAGCCCCCAACCCCTTGACAGCCCCCCCTAGACCCCCAAAGACCCCAAACCTGCCCCAAATCCCCCATAAACCCCCCAAAAACCCCATAAAATCCCCCCAAACCCCCCCAAAACCTCCCCTAATCCCCCCAAAGTCCCATAAAATCCTCCGAAAGACTCCCCAAAGACCCCGAAACCTCCATAAAATCCCCCCCAAAGACCCCAAAACTGCCCCCAAATCCCCCGTAACCCCCCCAAACCCCCAATATCCCCCCACAGCTCCCCCAAAGACCCCAAAATCCCCCAAAAGACCCATAAAATCCCCCCACAGCTCCCCCAAAACCTCCCCTAATCCCCCCAAAACCCCACAAAATCCCCCCAAACCCCCCCCCGAGACCCCCAAAACCTCCCTTAATCCCCCCAAAGACCCCAAAACTGCCCTAAATACCCCATAACCCCCCCAAAAAACCCCAATACCCCCACAGCTCCCCCAAAGACCCCAAAACCCGCCCCCCAATCCCCCCAAAACCCCACAAAATCCCCCCAAACCCCCCCAAAGACCCCCAAAACCTCCCCCAAACCCCCCCACAGCCCCCCAAACCCGCCCCCCACTCCCCCCTCACCTTCCTGGATCTGCACCGTCCCCTCCTCCGTCTCGGCTGCTTTCTGCTGCCTGGCGTTGGGGGGGGGGGACACGGCAGTGAGGGGGGTCCCTGAGCCCCCCCAAACCCCCCAACCCCAAATCCGGGACCCCCCCATCAACCACCCCTCCTGTGTCTCCCCCGTGGGGCACATTTGGGGGGTCCTGGGGCAGTTTTGGGGGTCCTGGGGCAGTTTTGGGGGGTCCTGGGGCAGTTTTGGGGGCTCCTGGAGCTGTTTCGGGGGGTCCTGGGGCAGTTTTGAGGGTCCTGGGGCAGTTTAAGGGGTCCTGGGGCAGTTTTGGGGGCTCCTGGAGCTGTTTCGGGGGGTCCTGGGGCAGTTTTGGGGGGTCCTGGGGCAGTTTTGGGGGGTCCTGGGGCAGTTTTGGGGGCTCCTGGAGCTGTTTCAGGGGGTCCTGGGGCAGATTTGGGGAGTCCTGGGGCAGTTTTGGGGGGTCCTGGGGCAGTTTTGGGGGCTCCTGGAGCTGTTTCGGGGGGTCCTGGGGCAGTTTTGGGGGGTCCTGGGGCAGTTTTGGGGGCTCCTGGAGCTGTTTCGGGGGGTCCTGGGGCAGTTTTGAGGGTCCTGGGGCAGTTTTGGGGGGTCCTGGGGCAGTTTTGGGGGCTCCTGGAGCTGTTTCGGGGGGTCCTGGGGCAGTTTTGAGGGTCCTGGGGCAGTTTTGGTGGGTCCTGGGGCAGTTTTGGGGGGTCCTGGGGCAGTTTTGGGGGCTCCTGGAGCTGCTTCGGGGGGTCCTGGGGCAGTTTTGGGGGGTCCTGGAGCTGTTTCAGGGGGTCCTGGGGCAGATTTGGGGAGTCCTGGGGCAGTTTTGGGGGCTCCTGGAGCTGTTTCGGGGGGTCCTGGGGCAGTTTTGAGGGTCCTGGGGCAGTTTTGGGGGGTCCTGGGGCAGTTTTGGGGGCTCCTGGAGCTGTTTTGGGGGGTCTCGGGGCAGTTTTGGGGGTCCCTGATTGGATTTGGAGTGTCCTAGAGTGACTTTGGGGGTCTGGGGCCATTTCAGGGGAGGATCCTGGGTCATTTCGAGGGGTCCCAGGTCATATTTTGGGGGTCCCAGGCGGGTTTTGGGGTCCCAGGTGAGTTTGGGGGTCCCAGGCAGGTTTTGGGGTCCCAGGTGAGTTTGGGGGTCCCAGGTCATATTTTGGGGGTCCCAGGCAGATTTTGGGGTCCCAGGTGAGTTTGGGGGTCCCAGGTGATATTTTGGGGGTCCCAGGTGGGTTTTGGGGGTCCCAGGCGGGTTTTGGGGTCCCGCTCACCCCTTCATGGCTCGGCTCCCTCAGGCATCAGCGGGGCGGGAGCGGAGGAGCCACACGGCCTTCAGAGCCCTGCGGGGACATGGGGACATGGGGACATTGGGGACAGTGGGGACATGGGGACATTGGGGACATTGGGGACATTGGGGCCATGGGGACACTGGGGACACAGGGACACGGTCTTCAGAGCCCTGTGGGGACATGGGGACAGCGGGGTCAGGGACAGCAGGGACACAGACACGGGGACATGGGGACAGGGACACAGGGGTGAGGGACATCAGGACATGGGGACACGGGGACACAGCGGACGGGGGGGTCAGGGTCAGTGGGGTCAGGGACACGGGGACATTGGGGCACACAGGGACATCAGGGTGGGGGACAGCAGGGTCAGGGACACTGGGAGACAGGGACAGCAGGACACGGGGACAACACGGTCAGGGACGATGGGACAGTGGGACACCAGGACACGGGGACACTGGGGTCAGGGACATGGGACATGGGCACACGGGGACATCGGGACACAGGCACATCGGGGTTGGGGACACTGGGGTCAGGGACATGGGGACACTGGGACACCGAGATAAAGACACACGGGGGACAGGGACACCGGGATATGGGGACAGGGACACTGGGATCCAGGGACACAAGGACACACAGATCCTGGGATGGGGACAGGGACATGGGGACAGGGTCAGGACAAAGACAGGGGTGGGGACAGGGACACACGGACGGGGACAGGGACACGGGGACAGGCAGATAGGGACAAGGAGGGGACAGGGATGGGATCCAGCTTCAGGGACGTGGGGACAGGGCCAAGGAACAGTGACAGGAACACAGAGGGGTCAGGGACAGGGGCCAGGGACAGGACAGGGACACTGGGACACCGGGGTGGGGACACGACAGGGACGTGGGGTCACAGGGGGTCAGGGACGGGGACAGGGAGACAGGACCGGGAGGGGACACCGGGATGGGGACACAGGGATGGGGACACAGGGATGGGGGACACCAGGAAGGGACACCGGGAGGGGACACAGGGATGGGGACACCAGGGTGGGGACACAGGGATGGGGACACCGGGATGGGGACACAGGGATGGGGACACCGGGATGGGGGACACCAGGAAGGGACACCGGGATGGGGACACCGGGATGGGACACCGGGATGGGGACACCGGGATGGGACACCGGGATGGGGACACCGGGATGGGGACACAGGGATGGGGACACAGGGATGGGGACACAGGGATGGGGACACCGGGATGGGACACTGGGATGGGGACACCGGGAGGGGACACAGGGATGGGGACAGCAGCCACCCTGACCAGACATCGGCCACCAGGGCAGGACAGTGACCACGTGTGTGACCAGCCACCAGCGAGGGGACAGTGGCCACCACAACCGACCACCGGCCACCAGCAAGGGACACCTGTGGCCAGCCGCAGCCACGCCTCCAGGTGTCCCCTAAGCCCCCTCCCATCCAGGTGACAACGTGTCCCCACCCCCACCTGACTCGCCCCCAAAGCCACCAGGGTGACACTGTGACATTTAGCGGGGTGACAGTGACTGGGGGGGTGACAGTGACAGACCCAAGGGGGGGGGGGACACAAGGATGGGGGAGGGGGTACAGGAAGGAGGGGGTGACAAAACTGCAGGGGGGGCGACAGTGACAGAGCCGAGGGGACAAGGGGGGGTGGGGCAGGAAGGGGGTGACAGAGCGGGGACACACAAAGGGGGGGGTGACACAAGGGGGGGGGTGACAGTGACGGGGCGGGGGTGACACCAAGGCGGGTGACAGACCCCCCGGGGGGGGTAACACCAAAGGGGTGACAGCGACAGATCGGGGACACACACAGCGCGGGGAGGGGACACAAAAGGGGTGACAAAGTGTGTGTGTGGGGGGGCGACACCGCCACAGCGGGGCCGGGGGGGGGGGGGACACACCAAAGGGTGACACAGTGGGGGCGGGGGGGGCACGGCGCGCAGGGCGGTGACACCGACACACGGCGGGGCTCGTTACCGAGCGCGGGGGAGGCGACACAACCGCGCGGTGACAGCGACAACCCGCCGCGCGCGCCGCGGGGGGGTCACCCCGCGGGCCCCCCGCCCCTCCCCGCGGGCCCGGCGGGCGCGGCCGCTCCCCCCCCCGCGGCGGGGACGGTCCCGGGGTGTCGCTGTCCCCGTTCCCGCCGGGGTTCGGCCCCCGGGACCCCCCGGGCCCCCCCCGGTACCTCTCGGCCTCGGGCCCTGCGCGCCTTCGGCCCCTTGTCTCGCCATGGGCCCCGCACATGCGCACGGCGCCGCCGCGCCGCCATCTTGGGCGCGGGCGGAAGTTCCAGCCTCACGCGGCCCCGGCCCGGCTTCGCGCCGCCATCTTGGGCCGGGGCGCCGCGCCCGCCATCAGGGCCGGGCCGCCATCTTGGGTGAGGGCAGAGCCGCCCTCACGGCCGAGCCGCCATCTTGGGTGAGGGCAGAGCCGCCCTCACGGCCGGGCCGCCATCTTGGGTGAGGGCAGGGCCACCCTCATGACCGAGCCGCCATCTTGGCTCTGGGCAGGACCCCCCCTCATAACTGAGCCGCCATCTTGGCTCCGGGCAGAGCCGCCCTCACGGCCGGGCCGCCATCTTTGGTGATGGCACGGCCGCCCTCACGGCGGAGCCGCCATCTTGGGTGAGGGCAGGGCCGCCCTCACGGCGGAGCCGCCATCTTAGCGCACGGGGCCGTGCGCGGCGCCATCTTAGACGGCGAGGCGCGCGGCGCTTCCGCCGCCCCGCCGCCATCTTGGGTGAGGGCGGCGCCATGTTGGAAGCGGGCGGCACCGGGTGAGGGCAGAGAAAGGGGCCTGGGGACGGGACCGGAGCCTCCCGAGGGTGCGGGAGCCCCGCCCGGCCCGTCGATCCCGGAGGGGTTCGGGAGCTGCCCCCGGAGCCTCCGGCCCGTCCCCGCCGTGAGGCCGCTCAGGGCGCCGCCATGTTGAGGGCGAAGATGGCGGCGGTGTAAACAAAGGCCGGGGTTCGCTGCTGGGTTTGTGTGGCCTCAGCGTCCCCTCGGTGTCCCTGTGGGTGACACTGTGCCTGTGTCGCCGTGTTCCTGTGTCGGCACCCAGGTCCCTGCAGCCGCAGGTTCTCCTGTCGCCATTTCCCGATGTCTCGCTGTCCCCGAGTCCCTGTGTGTGTCCGCGTCCCTGTGTACCCAGGTCCTCATGTCCCCATTTCTCCATGTCCCCAGTGTCCCCAATGTCCCCAGTGTCCAAATGACCTCGTGTCCCCCTATCCCACTGTCCCTGTGTCCCCACGTCCCAATGTCCCCATGTTCCCATGTCTCTGTGTCCTTTGTCCCCGTGTCCCCAGTGTCCCCATGTCCGCCTTTCCCAATGTCTCCTTGTCCCAATGTCCCCAAATGTCCCCAAATGTCCCCAAACATGTCAGAATTTCCATTTTCAAAGGCAATTTTTCATGTTTGACCTTCGCCACTTTCCAGCTCCGGGCCAGAAAAACAAAATTTAAAAAATAAAAAAAAATAAATAAAACGGTAAAGAAAATTTTTAAAACAAAATAATTTAAATAATTTAAAAGTATTTAAAAGTATTAAATTTAAAAAATTAAAAAAAAAGTTAAATCAAATGAAATTAAACTAAAATAAACCGAAATTTATAAAAAATAAACCGAAGACCAACCAGCATCTCTCGCGCTGGAATTATCACCCTTGTTAATTCGACTATTATTATTATTATTATTACTATTACTATTATTACTATTATCATTATTATTATTATTATTATTATTATTATTTTATTAAAATTTTATTGCCATTTATTTGCACTCAGCGCTCGCCCCCCCCCCAGGGCTGCGCTCGGGGGTCCCGGGGGGGCTCCTGGGGGGGTCCCGGCAGGATTTGGGGGGATCCACAGGGGTCCCAGGGGGTTTGGGGGAAATCCTGAGGGGTCCCGGGGTGATTTGGGGGAATGCCGGGGGGTCCCAGGAGGATTTGGGGGGCTCCCGGGGGGTCCCGCAGGGCGCGGGCGAAGTGGGGCTTGGGGGGCACCACGGGCACGGCCCGGGCCAGCAGCACCCGGCCCCCCAAATTGGGGAGGGGGCGGCGGGAGCTGCGCGGGGGGAGCGGCCCCAGAGATTTGGGGCGCCCGTCCCGGGCCGGATTTGGGGGTCCCGAGGGGTCCCAGGGTTTGGGGCAGTCAGCCAGGATCAGCTCCAGGGATTTGGGGCGCTCGGCCCAGATCAGATCTGGGGGTCCCAGGGGGTCCCAGGATTTGGGGGGCTCAGCCAGGGTGGGCTCCAGGGGTTTGGGGGGGTCCCAGGATTTGGGGGGCTCAGCCAGGGTGGGCTCCAGGGGTCCGGGGGGGGTCCCAGGATTTGGGGGGCTCAGTCAGGATCAGCTCCAGGGGTCCGGGGGGGTCCCAGGATTTGGGGGGCTCAGTCAGGATCAGCTCCAGGGGTCTGGGGGGGGTCCCAGGATTTGGGGGGCTCAGCCAGGGTGGGCTCCAGGGGTCTGTGGGGGTCCCAGGATTTGGGGGGCTCAGCCAGGGTGGGCTCCAGGGTTCGGGGGGGGTCCCAGGATTTGGGGGGCTCAGCCAGGATCAGCTCCAGGGGTCCAAGGGGGTCCCAGGATTGGGGGGGCTCAGCCAGGGTGGGCTCCAGGGGTCTGAGGGGGGTCCCAGGATTTGGGGGGCTCTGGGACTCTGGGGGGCTCCTCCTGGGTCAGCTCCAGGGGTTGCAGGGTTTTGGGGGGATCAGCGTGGGTCAGCTCCGGGATTTTGGGGGGCTCATCCTGGATCAGCTGTGGGGGTCTCGGGGGCTCGTCTGGGATCAGCTCCGGTGATCTGGGGGGCTCCAGGATTTTGGGGGGCTGGTCCTGGGTCAGCCCCAGGATTCTGGGGGGAGCGCCGGGGGGCGGGGCGGGGGGAGAGGGCGAGGTCGGGGTGACCCCGGGGGTGACATCGGGGACCCCCCCAGGGGCCGGGGGCTCCCGGGGGGGCTCCCGGGGGGGCTCTGCGGGGAGCGGGGCTGGAGGAGACCCCACTGAGCCCCGGGATCCGCCTCCGCCTGCCCCCCCGTTCCCAGCGGGACCCCCGACCCCTCCGCCCTCGCCCCTCACCCCGATCCCGGGGCCGGAATCTCCCCCTGCAGCCCCACGGGGATCCCGGGGGGGATCCCCCACTCCCGGACCATCCTCCTCCAGGGGGGGCTGGGCCGGGATCTCCGGGGTCTCTGGGGTATCTGGGATCTCTGGGATCTCTGGGGTCTCTGGGATCCCTGGGATCCCTGGGGTCTCTGGGGTCTCTGGGGTCTCCGGAATCTCTGGGGTCTCCAGGATCTCTGGGGTCTCCGGGGTCCCCAGGATCTCTGGGATCTCTGGGGTCTCCAGGATCTCTGGGGTCTCCGGGATCTCTGGGGTCTCCAGGATCTCTGGGATCTCTGAAACCTCCAGGACTTTGGGGATCTTCGGAGTCTCCGGGATCTCTGGGATCTCCTGGCTCTCCGGGGCCGTCCCCCCGGCCGGGGCTCCCTCTGGAGTGCCCGGGGGGCTGAGCTCGTCGTGGGCGCTCAGGAAAGCCTCGTCGGGGTCGGAGTCGGGGTCGGAGGCGCCGGGGGCCAGGAAGAACATGTCCTGCTCCGTGCACTCCTCGATGGACAGGTAACTGTCCGGCTGCTCCGCCCACAGCTCACCTGGCTGCGGGGGGGGGGGGGGGGGAGGACAGGGCTGGGACCCCCAGGCACAGCCGGGACCCCGCGGGTGGGTGTCACTGTGTGCCCCGCGTCCATGCCACACCATGGATCCCATGGATCCATTGATCCCATCCCATCCCACCCCATGGATCCCATCATATGGATCTCATTGATCCCATCCCCTGGATTCCATCCCACGGATCCCATCCCATCCATCCCACTGATCCCATCCTGTCCCATCCCAAACCCTCCTCCCGCCCCCACCGGCCCCACCCCGTCCCCAAATCCCGGGAATGCCGCCGGGTGCTCACGTTCATGAACCCGCTCTCCATCCCCTCCTCCACGGCCGGGAACTCTTCCTCCATCCCGGGGGTCCCATCCTCCATCCCGAGGGTTCCATCCTCCATCCCGGGGGTCCCATCCTCGATCCCGAAGGTCCCATCCTCGATCCCGAGGGTCCCGTCCTCCATCCCGGGGGTCCCATCCTCGATCCCGAAGGTCTCATCCTCGATCCCGGGGATCCCGTCCCCGATCCCGGGGATCCCGCCCCCGGTCCCGGGGCTCCGCGCCGCCGCCTCGGCGTCCCCGCCGCCCTCCAGCCACGTCTCGGGGCCGTCCAGGAAGGCGAAGGAGTCGCGGAGCTCCAGGGACAGCCGGCTCTGCTCCGCGTCTCCTGCGGGGAGAACGGGCAGCGGTCGATCCCGGGATCCCGCTCCATCCCGGCGACTCCCCGATCCCGGGCTCCCTCTGATCCCGGTGTTCCCCGCGTGTCCTCCCGATCCCGGTGTCCCCCCGATCCCGATGTCCCCTCAGTCCTGGTGTTCCCTGATCCCCGTGTCCCCCTAATCCCGGTGTCCCTCCCGTCCCGCTGTCGTCCCTATCCCATTGTCACCCCGATCCCGTTGTCTCTCTGATCCTGGTGTCCCCCGGATCCCAGTGTCCTCCTGAGCCCGGTATTTCCCCTATCCTTGTGTCCGCCTGATCCAGGTGTCCCCCCCATCCCGTTGTCCCCCCCCTATCCCGTTGTCCCCCCATCCCGTTGTCCCCCCTATCCCGGTGTTCCCCCATCCCGGTGTCCCCGCCATTCCCGTTGTCCCCCCCATCCCGTTGTCCCCCCCATCCCGTTGTCCCCCCGTCCCGGTGTCCCCCCATCCCGGTGTCCCCCCGTCCCGGTGTCCCCCCATCCCGTTGTCCCCCCATCCCGGTGTCCCCCCCATCCCGTTGTCCCCCCGTCCCGTTGTCCTCCCCATCCCGTTGTCCCCCCTATCCCGGTGTTCCCCCATCCCGTTGTCCCCCCATCCCGTTGTCCCCCCGTCCCGGTGTCCCCGCCATTCCCGGTGTCCCCCCGTCCCGGTGTCCCCGCCGTTCCCGGTGTCCCGCGGGGGCCGGTCGCTCCCCGGGGCTCTCACCGGAGCGGGGCCGGGGGTGTCGGGGGGGCTCGGGGGGGCTGCCGGGGGCGGCGTCCCGGCCCAGCGCGGGGCAGGGCAGCCCCCGGGTGAGGCGGGACAGGTTGGAGGTGATGTGCAGCGGCACGGTCACGGCGAAGGGTCCCGAGATGTGCAGCCCCGCGCATTTCTCGGCGCGGGAGCGGCCGCACGCCCCCGGCCCCGCCCGGGGGGCTTTGGGGGTGGTGGGCTCCGACTGCGTGCTGCTCTCGGCCGCCGCCTCCAGGGATTCCTCCAGGCTCTCGTCCAGCTCCGGGTGCGGGTCGGGGGGCGCGGGGGCCGCGTCCGAGCTGAGCTGGCGCTGCGGCCGCAGCTTCACCGACAGCTTCGGGAGCAGCCGCGCCGCGTCCGCGCCTGCGGAGGGGAGCGTCCGCAGCGGGCCCGGGGACATCCCGGGGAGAGCGGGGTCCCGGGGGGTCCCGGAGGGTCCCGGGGAGAGGGGGGTCCCGGGGAGCAGGGGGAAGGGTCAGGGTCAAGGGGGGATCCCAGAACCCCGAGGGAATGGTGAGGGTCCCTGTGGGATCCCAGGGTCCCATCCCACCCCATCCCATCCCTACTCCTCCCATTCCCACCCTGGCCCAAAGACCCCTCCTCGGGGTCAGGGACAGTCCCACGGGGTCAGAGGGACAGTCCCACGGGGTCAGAGGGACAATCCCACGGGGTCAGAGGGACAGTCCCACGGGGACAAAGGGACAATCCCACGGGGTCAGGGGGACAGTCCCACGGGGTCAGAGGGACAATCCCACGGGGTCAAAGGGACAGTCCCACGGGGTCAGAGGGACAATCCCACGGGGTCAGAGGGACAGTCCCACGGGGACAAAGGGACAATCCCACGGGGTCAAAGGGACAGTCCCACGGGGTCAGAGGGACAGTCCCACGGGGTCAAAGGGACAGTCCCACGGGGTCAGAGGGACAATCCCACGGGGTCAGAGGGACAGTCCCACGGGGACAAAGGGACAATCCCACGGGGTCAAAGGGACAGTCCCACGGGGTCAGAGGGACAGTCTCACGGGGTCAGAGGGACAATCCCACGGGGTCAAAGGGACAGTCCCACGGGGTCAGGGGGACAGTCCCACGGGGTCAGAGGGACAGTCCCACGGGGTCAGAGGGACAATCCCACGGGGTCAGAGGGACAGTCCCACGGGGTCAGAGGGACAATCCCACGGGGTCAGAGGGACAGTCCCACGGGGTCAGAGGGACAGTCCCACGGGGTCAAAGGGACAGTCCCACGGGGTCAGAGGGACAGTCCCACGGGGTCAAAGGGACAGTCCCACGGGGTCAGAGGGACAGTCCCCGGGCTCAGGCCCCCCCTTACCGGGGGCTCCGGGGGGGCCGCTGCTGAGCGAGTCCATGCTCTTGGCCGGCCGCAGGGTCACCTTCCCGCCCTTCTCTGGGAACGGCACCGGGGCGTGGGGGGCTGGGGACACGGAACCCCCAGGGCCTGGGATCCTCCGATCCCTGGGATCCCCCGATCCCTGGAACCCCCCAATCCCTGGGACCCCCCCCAAACCCTGGGACGCCCCCTAATCCCTGGAACCCCCCAATCCCTGGGACCCCCCAATCCCTGGGATCCCCCGATCCCTGGGACCCCCCAATCCCTGGGATCCCCCCCAATCCCTGGGATCCCCCCCAATCCCTGGGATCCCCTGATCCCTGGGATTGCCCAATCCCTGGGACCCCCCAATCCCTGGGATCCCCCAATCCCTGGGACCCCCCGATCCCTGGGATCCCCTGATCCCTGGAACCCCCCAATCCCTGGGATTCCCCAATCCCTGGGACCCCTCAAACCCTGGGATCCCCTGATCCCTGGGATCCCCCTGTTCCCACCTTTCTCCTCAGCCTTCCCCGGCTTCCGCTTGGCCTCGTGCCCCGAGCGGCCCAGGTTGAAGATGGATCTCCACTTCTTGGCCTTCAGGGAGCCCTTGCTCCTGTGGGGACACCTGCGATACACCTGGGGGCACTTGGGACACGCCTGGGATACACCTGGGATACACTTGGGCACACCTGGGATACACCTGGGGGCACCTGGGGGCACCTGGGCACACCTGGGATACACCTGGGGGCACCTGGAGCCACCTGGGATACACCTGGGACACACCTGGGGGCACCTGGGGGCACCTGCGACACACCTGGGACACACCTGGGATACACCTGGGCACACCTGGGGCCACCTGGGATACACCTGGGCACACCTGAGGGCACCTGGGATACACCTGGGATACACCTGGGGGCACCTGGGGACACCTGAGCACCACTGGGGACACCTGGATACAGCTGGGGATACACCTGTGGGTACATGGGATATACCAGAGGGTACCTGGGATAAAACTGGGCACACCTGGGGACACCTGCGATACACCTGGGGGATACCTGAGCACACCCCAGCACACCTGGGGAACACCTGAATCACGGTGAGTCGGGGCCACCTGAGCCAGGCCCAGGATTTGGGGGTCCCTGGGAGTCCCCGGGGTGGGGCGGGGCTGTCACCTGTCCCGTCTGTGCCAGGTGTCACCTGTCCCACCTGTGCCAGGTGTCGGGCCGTACCTGTGCTCGCCGAGCTCGATGATGGTGTGGTAGGGCCGCATCTGGGGGGGGCCGTCCCCGTGGCTCAGGGGGGGGACACCTCCGGGCAGGAGCAGCGGGCGCTGGGGACAGTCCCCACCTGGGACCCCAAAACGGGACAGGGTCACCTCAGAGACCCCAACCTGGGCTCAGGGAGTGGTGGGGGGATTCCACACCTGGAGCCCCCCAGATTGTGGTGTCCGTGTCCCCACGGTCCCCACAGCGTCCCCGCTGTCCCCGCTCTGTCCCCGCTCTGTCCCCGCTCTGTCCCCGCGCTGTCCCCGCTCTGTCCCCGCGCTGTCCCCGCTCTGTCCCCGCTGTCCCCGCTCTGTCCCCGCGCTGTCCCCGCGCTGTCCCCGCTGTCCCCGCAGTGTCCCCGCGCTATCCCCGCTCTGTCCCCGCTGTCCCCGCAGTGTCCCCGCGCTGTCCCCGCTCTGTCCCCGCGCTGTCCCCGCTCTGTCCCCGCTGTCCCCGCAGTGTCCCCGCGCTGTCCCCGCTGTCCCCGCACCCGGCAGCGGCGCGTCCCCGAAGAGCTGCTCCACGTGTGTGAGGATGAACTCCACCACGATGGACTGCACGCGCACCTCCATGAACGCCGCCGTGCCGTTGAACGCCGCCGCCTCGATGTCCCTCGAGCTGGGGACAGCGGCCACAGCCGCGTCACCTCGGCCCGGGGGGGACAGCGGGGTCACCCCGGGGTGAGGGGACAGCGGGGTCACCCCGGGGTGAGGGGACAGCGGAGTCACCTCGGGGTGGAGGGGACACCGGGGTCACCTCGGGGCAGGGGGGACAGCGGGGTCACCCCGGGGTGAGGGGACACAGGGGGTCACCTCGGGGTGGGGGGGATATTGGGATGGTCGGGATGGGGGAACGGGGACAGGGGGACGATGGGGACAAGGGGATGGTGGGGACAAGGAGGGTAGTGGGGACATTTGGGGGGTGGTGACATTTTGGCTGGGACAGGAAAACGGGATGAGGGGACAGCAGGGGCAGGGCTGAGGGTGACAGGGCTGACAGTGACAACGCTGAGGGTGACAGGACTGACGGTGACAGTGCCGACAGTGACAGGACTGGCAGTGATGGGGCTGGAGGTGCCAGTGCTGAGGGTGACAGCGCCACCAGTGACACGAGTGAGGGTGGCAGGGCTGAGAGTGACAGCACAGGGTGACAGCACTGAAGGTGACAGTGCTGAGGGTGACAGCACATGTGACAGCACAAGTGACAGCACAGGTGACAGCCCGGGGACAGCCCGGGGACAGCACAGGGGACAGCACAGGTGACAGCACAGGTGACAGCGGGCGCTCACCGCAGCAGGTTGGGGGCCCAGACGATGGCCAGGTTCCGCGCGTGCATGTTGGTGCGGGCGCTGTGCCCGGCCATGCGCAGCAGGTGCCGCATCAGGAACTCCAGCGTCCTGCGGGGACACGGGGACACCGGGGACACCTCAGCCACATCCCAAGGGGACACCGGGGACACCTCGGCCGCTGCCACCGTCGAGGGGACACTGCCACCCGCACAGGGGACACTGCCACCCCTGGAGGGGACACGACCACCCACAGAGAGGACACTGCCACCCACCGAGGTGACACTGCCACACCCGGAGGGGACACCACCGCCCGTGGAGGGGACACCGCCACCCGCTGAGGGGACACGGCCACCCGCGGGGACGTCCCCGCCCCTCACCTGTAGTGAGGCACCGGCAGCTCCTTGAGCACCTCCTTGATTTTCACCAGCCGCGCCTCCTCCATCTGCAGGGCCACGGCGTCCTGCGGGGACAGCGCGGTGACACGGCCACCCGCGGCGCCGCGGGGACACGCGGGGACACGCGGGGACACGCGGGGACACGCGGGCACTCACGGCGAACTTGTCGTAGAGCTGGTAGGTGAGCAGCGGGTTGGGCAGCTCGCGGCAGTAGGCCTTGCACAGGGAGCTGACACAGTGGACGTCCTGCAGGTAAACGTCCCGCCGCAGGTCCGGGCTGCGCTGCGCCTCGAACTCCTGCCTGGGATCGGGAATGTGGGGTTGGGATATGGGATTGGGGATATGGGGTATGGGATATGGGATCGGGGTCCGGGCTGCGCTGCGCCTCGAACTCCTGCCTGGGATCGGGAATGTGGGGTTGGGGGTATGGGATTGGGGTATGGGATTGGGGATATGGGATTGGGGATATGGGATTGGGGTATGGGATTGGGGATATGGGATTGGGGATATGGGATTGGGGTATGGGATTGGGGATATGGGATTGGGGATATGGGATTGGGGATATGGGATTGGGGATATGGGATTGGGGTATGGGATTGGGGATATGGGGTATGGGATATGGGATCGGGGTCCGGGCTGCGCTGCGCCTCGAACTCCTGTCTGCGGGGGGAATGTGGGATTGGGATATGGGATATGGGGTATGGGATTGGGGTATGGGATATGGGATCGGGGTCCGGGCTGCGCTGCACCTCGAACTCCTGTCTGCGGGGGGAATGTGGGATTGGGATATGGGATATGGGGTATGGGATTGGGGTATGGGATATGGGATCGGGGTCCGGGCTGCGCTGCACCTCGAACTCCTGTCTGCGGGGGGAATGTGGGATTGGGATATGGGGTATGGGATTGGGGTATGGGGTATGGGATATGGGATTGGGGTATGGGATATGGGATCAGGGTCCGGAGTGCGCTGCGCCTCGAACTCCTGTCTGTGGGGGGAATGTGGGATTGGGATATGGGGTATGGGATTGGGGTATGGGGTATGGGATATGGGATCAGGGTCCGGAGTGCGCTGCGCCTCAAACTCCTGGCTGCGGGGGGAATATAGGGTATAGGATATAGGATTGGGGTTATGGGATTGGGGTATGGGATATGGGATGTGTGGGGGGACACTGGGGAGTGTTGGGGACACTGGGGACATGGGGGACACCGGCAGTTCTGGGTTCCCCCAGTGCTCAGGGAAAGAAGCAAAAGAGGAAAAAAAAAAAAAAAACAAAAAACAACCTGCCCCAAAAGGGGGCAGGGTGAAAGGGAACGGGCAGGGGAAAACCCCAAAAGCGAAAAAAGAGGGAAAAGGGAAGGAAAGGAGCGGGGGGAGAGGGGCCGGGGCGGGATGGGGGGAGGGGGAAGGGAAGGGGCCGGGGGAGGGGGGAGGGAGGAGGGGGGAGGGGGTCTGGATCCGGCGGCTCGGCGGGGAGGGGGGAGGGGGGATTTGGGGTGGGGGGGAGTCCTGTGGCCCACCCCCCCCGGGCCTGTCCCCGCTGCCAGCCTGTGTCGTCCCACTCCTGCCCCCTCCCTCCTGTCTCCCCTTCAGTCCCGGCGTCTCCAGTCTCCACCCCCATCCCACTGATCCCATGGATCCCACGGATCCCATCGATCCCATTGATCGCACTGATCCCATGGATCCCACCCCATCATTCTCATCCCATCCCCTCCCAATCTCCATCCCATTCCCATCCCAATCCTGCTCTTCCCCCGCTCCGTCCCTGTTCCCATCCCGCCCTGTTCCCATCCGATCCCAGTCCCGCCTCGATCCCTGCCTCATCCCTGTTCCCGATCCCGATCCCTGCCCCACCCCGATCCCTGTTCACGATCCCTGCCCCATCCCGATCCTGATCCCTGCCTCATCCCAATTCCTGCCCCATCCCGCTCCCGCTCCCGATCCCTGCCCATCACGATTCCCGTGCCCATCCTTGTTCCCGATCCCGATCTCTGCTCCACCCCGATCCCCGCCCATCCCCGTTCCCGCTCCGGTTCCCGTTCCTGATCCCGCTCCCGATCCCTGCCCACCCCCGTTCCCGCTCCTGTTCCCGTTCCTGATCCCGCTCCCGATCCCCGCCCATCCCCGTTCCCGCTCCTGTTCCCGTTCCTGATCCCGCTCCCGATCCCCGCCCATCCCCGCTCCCGCTCCGGTTCCCGTTCCTGATCCCGCTCCCGATCCCTGCCCACCCCCGTTCCCGCTCCTGTTCCCATTCCTGATCCCGCTCCCGATCCCCTCCCATCCCTGTTCCCGCTCCTGTTCCCGTTCCTGATCCCGCTCCCGATCCCCGCCCATCCCCGTTCCCGCTCCGGTTCCCGTTCCTGATCCCGCTCCCGATCCCCTCCCATCCCTGTTCCCGCTCCTGTTCCCGTTCCTGATCCTGCTCCCGATCCCCGCCCATCCCTGCTCCCGCTCCCGCCGCTGACCGCAGGCGCTGGATGTTGGAGGAGACCCCAGACAGGCGGTAGATGCCATCGACCACCCCGTGCTGCTCCACGAACTCCGTGCAGCTCCGGAGCACCTGCGGCACTGCGGGGCACGGACACCGGGAGTGATCCGCCGGCTCCCGCCGGGGCCCCAGTGATCCCGGATCCCACAGGGCCCCAGTAATCCCGGATCCCACAGGGCCCCAGTAATCCCGGATCCCACGGGGCCCCAGTAATCCCGGATCCCACAGGGCCCCAGTAATGCCGGATCCCACGGGGCCCCAGTGATCCCGGATCCCACGGGGCCCCAGTGATACTGGATCCGCCAGGGTCCCACTGAGCCTGGATCCCATGGGGTCTAAGTGATCCCAGATCCTGTGGGGTCTGATTGAGCCCAGATCCTGCGGGGTCCCAGTGATCCCGCATCCACCAGGGCCCCAGTGATCCTGGATGCACCAGGGTCCCAGTGATCCCAGATCCCACAGGGTCCGAGTGATCCAGGATGCGCCAGGGTCCCAGTGATCCCAGATCCCACAGGGTCAGACTGGGCCCAGATCAAGGAGAGCCTGAGTGAGCCCAGACCTGACAGGGTCCCACTGAGCCTGGATCCCACTGGATCCAACTGAGCCCCAATCCCACAGGGTCCCAATTGAGCCTGGATCCACCAGAACCTGAGCGAGCCCAGGTCTGACAGGGTCTAATTGATCCCAGGTCCCACAGAGCCCAGCTGAGCTCGGATTCCAGAACCCAACTGATCCCGGATCAAACAGAGCCCAGCTGAGCCCGGAACCGACAGAGCTCAGCTGATCCTGGAGCCACCAGAGCCCAACTGACCCTGGATCTGACAAGCATCCAGCTGATCCTGGATCCATCAGTGCCCGCCGGACCCAGCTCCAGACCTGGATCCCCCAACACCCACCTGGGCTTGGACCCACATCCCGGATCCAGCATCGCTCACCTGAGCCTGGACCCAAATTCCAGATCCAGCATCGCCCACCTGAGCCCAGCCCAGATCTCAGATCCGTCACTGCCCACCTGAGCCCAGCCCAAATTCCAGATCCAGCATCGCCCACCTGAGCCCAGCCCAAATCCTGGATCCAGCATCGCCCACCTGAGCCCAGCCCAGATCTCAGATCCGTCACTGCCCACCTGGGCCCAAACCCAAATCCCGGATCCAGCATCGCCCACCTGGGCCTGGACCCAAATCCCAGATCTGGTATCACCCACCTGGGCCTGGCCCCGGCCCCACAGCACCGGGGGACGGGGAGGACCTCGGCCAACCCCCCCCAGGTATCTCCACAGGGAGAGACCCTGCACCAGTCCTGGGCCACCAACTCCAGGGCTGGGGCCACCAAATCCACCGAGATGGAGCCGCAGCGGGGCCAGCGGCTCCTCGGGGACAAGGCCACAGAGTGGCCAGGAATGAGGCCCAGGAATGATTCCCCAGGGATGGGGCCACCAACTCCACACCGGGATCGCTGGTTCCACAGGGATGAGGCCGCCAAATCCCACAGGATGGAGCCACCAAATCCCGAGGAACAGGGCCACCAAATCTGCAGGGATGAGGCCATGAAATCCCACAGGATGAGGCCACCAAATCCCACAGGATGGAGCCACCAAATCCCAAAGGATGGAGCCACCAAATCCCGAGGAACAGGGCCACCAAATCCACAGGGATGAGGCCATGAAATCCCACAGGATGAGGCCACCAAATCCCACAGGATGGAGCCACCAAATCCACAGGGATGAGGACATGAAATCCCACAGGATGAGGCCACCAAATCCCACAGGATGGAGCCACCAAATCCACAGGGATGAGGACATGAAATCCCACAGGATGATGCCACCAACTCCACCGGGATGAGGCCACCAAATCCCACAGGATGATGCCACCAAAGCCCAAAGGATGGAGCCACCAAATCCACAGGGATGGGGCCACCAACTCCACACCGGGATCGCTGGTTCCACAGGGATGAGGCCGCCAAATCCCACAGGATGGAGCCACCAAATCCCAAAGGATGGAGCCACCAAATCCACAGGGATGAGGCCACCCAAGCCCCAGAAGTGAGGACACCAACTCCACCGGGATGAGGCCACCAAATCCCACAGGATGGAGCCACCAAATCCCGAGGAACAGGGCCACCAAATCCCCAGGGTTGAGGCCACCAAATCCCAGAGGACGAATCCCCCCAACCCCTCAGGGCCGACCCCCCTCCCCGAGATTGGAGCCCCACCAATCTCCAACCTCCCCCCCCCAAAATCCCGGCCGAGCCTCGGCGGCCGCGGCGCTTCCTGCAGCGCCGGTGACGCAACGCGTGGCGCAAGTCCCCCCTCGAGTCCCCTCCGGGGGCCCCTTCCCCGCTCCCCCGGGTGGCCCCGGTGGCCCCGGTGGCCCCAGGGTGGTGGCACTCACCGTCGTGCCCCGAGCGCTGCAGGTGCTCGCGGAGGTCGCAGCCGAAGAGGCGCTCCCGGGAGCCGCCCTTGCGCCTCGCCCGCTGCCGGGCCTTGAGCGCCAGGGACATGGGGACGCGGGGGGACGCGGGGGGACGCGGGGGGACACGGGGGGACACGGGGACGGCGCGGGGGACACGCCAGGGGGGTCCCGGCGCTGTCCCCGCGGGGGTGGCAGGAAGGCGGAGGCCGCGCTCGAGGCGCTTCCTGCTCCCCGCGGCCGCGAAACCGCGGCGAGGGCGGGGACGCCTGCGCACACGCGTGTGCAAGGGGCACGCCCTGGGGGCACGGGGACACACGTGTGTGAAAGGGGACACGCCCTGGGGATGTGTGAGTGTGCAAGGGACACACCCTGGGGACATCTGAGCGTGCAAGGGGCACACCCTGGGGATGTGTGAGTGTGCAAGGGACACACCCTGGAGACGTGGGTGTGTAAGGGACAGGCCATGGGGACATGTGAGTGTGTAAGGGACACATCTCGGGGACATGAGGACACGTGGGTGTGCAAGGGACACGCCCTGGGGACACAGGGACGCATGCGTGTGCAAGGGATACACCCTGGGGACATGGGGGACGATGGCTGTGCAAAGGGCCACGCCCCTGGGAGACAGACACACACGCGTGCAAGGCCGACACGCCCTCGTGCGCGCTCACGCCTCGCTCTTGCACGCGCCCGTGCACACCTGTGGGAGCTGCGGGCGGCTTGCACGCCCTCAGTCACACTCACACGCAGCCCTGCGCACTCGGGCTGGTCCCCACACTCGCACACTCGCCGCACGCTCACAGGCTCCGGCACGCACCTTTGCACATGCTTCCACAGGCCCTTGCACGCTTTCACAGCCCCCTTCACACGGCCTGGCACGGCCCCTTGCACACTCCTGTGGCGGTTTGCACACTCCCCTTCATCCTTGCACACTCGCACACCTTTGCACACGCCCTTGCACACTCCCCTGCCCCCACAGCCCTGCTCCCTCTGCCCTTGCACCCACAGTGTCACCTCTGTGTCCCCCCCGTGTCACCCCCTGTCACCTGCGTGTCTCAGTGTCACCCCCGTGCCACCTCCACGCCACCCACATGTCACCGTGTCACCCACGTCACCCCTGTGTCACCTGTGCGTTACCCGTGTCACCCGCATGTCACCACCCATGTCACCCGCATGTCTCGGTGTTCCCCCATGTCACCCCGTGTCACCCACAAGTCACCGTGTCACCCGTGTGTTATCCCAGTGTCACCCCCTGTGTCACCCGCGTGTCTTGGTGTCCCCGCTGTGTCCCCAGGCTGTCACACTCGGGCCCAGCCCCGCGGGTCGTTTATTTACAGGGTCTATACACGGCTGTACAGCCCCTCCCCCGCCCGGGGAGGGGACACGGCTGTCACCGGTGTCACCGTCGCTGTCCCCAGGGCCACCACGGCTGTCCCCAGGGCCACGGCTGTCCCCAGTGCCACCACAGCCCGAGGAGGGGACACGGCTGTCACCGGTGTCACCATGGCTGTCCCCAGGGCCACCACTGAGCCCAGGGCCACCACAGCCCAGGGAGGAGGGGACACGGCTGTCCCCAGGGCCACCAGAGCCCCAGTGGGTTGGGGGGACATGGGGGCTCCTGCCCCGCTCAGTCCTGGGGAGTTTGAAGAGTCCTGGGGGGTCCCCAGTGACACCACGAGTGTCCCCAGCCCGGGGCTGGGTGGCGCTTGGGGACAGGAGAATGTCCTGGGGCCTGTCCCCAAGCAGGGAGGTGGCACTTGGGGACCAGAGTCCATCCCTGACCCCACACCTGCAGGGAGGTGACATTTGGGGACAGGAGAATGTCCTGGGGCTCGGTGGTGTCCCCAGCCTTGTGCCAGCAGGGAGGTGGCACTTGGGGACAGGAGAATGTCCTGGGGCCTGTCCCCAAGCAGGGAGGTGACATCTGGGGACAGGAGAATGTCCTGGGGCTCGGTGGTGTCCCCAGCCTTGTGCCAGCAGGGAGGTGGCACTTGGGGACCAGAGCACGTCCAGGGTGCCGTGTGTGTCCCCAAGCCTGTGCCAGCAGCAAGGTGACACTTGGGGACCGAAGAATGTCCTGGGCCTTGGGGGTGTCCCCAACTCCATGTGCCAGCAGGGAGGTGACACTTGGGGACCAAAGTCCATCCTTGACCCCACAACAGCAGGGAGGTGACACCTGGGGACAGCAGCCAGTCCTGGGGCTCTGTCCTTGTCCCCAGTCCCACACCAGCAGGGAGGTGACACTTGGGGACCAGAGTCCATCCTTGTCCCCAGCCCCACACCAGCTGGGAGGTGACACCTGGGGACCAGAGTCCATCCTTGTCCCCAGCCCCACACCAGCAGGGAGGTGACACCTGGGGACAGCAGCCTGTCCTGGGGCACTGTCCTTGTCCCCAGCCCCACACCAGCAGGGAGGTGACACAGTCCTGGGGCACTGTCCTTGTCCCCAGCCCCACACCAGCAGCGAGGTGACACCCGGGGACCGGAGCGGCGGGGGCGGAGCCGGGCGGGCGCGGGGTGGGGCTGGCTGTCCCCGGCTGTCCCCAGGTGTCCCCAGGTGTCCCCGGCTCACACCAGGTGGCCGCGGCCGTTGATGTAGATGCCGTTGGAGCTGGGCTTGGCCTGCAGCATGCCGTTCTCCTGCACGAAGTGGGTCATGGCTTGCTTGATGGGGTCCCCGCCGCCGCCCCCCTCCTCTTCCTCGGCCTCCTTCCCACCCGGCGCCGGCGGCACCGCGGGGACAACGGGGACAACGGGGACGTCGGTCTGAGTCTCGATCTCCCGCACCGTGGAGAGCGTGGAGTAACTGCGGCCCTCGGGCTCCTCGCTCTGGGGACAAGGGACACGTCACCGGGGACACCGGGCGTGGGCAGGGCAGGGGTGGGGGGGACACGAAGAGCAGGGGGGACGTGGGGACCAATGGGGACATGGGGACCAATGGGGACACGGGGACCAATGGGGATATGGGGATCAACGGGGACACGGGGGCCAGTGGGGACACGGGGACCAATGGGGACCAATGGGGACCAATGGGGACCAATGGGGATGTGGGGACCAATGGGGACGTGGGGACCAATGGGGACCAATGGGGACCAATGGGGACCAATGGGGATATGGGCACCATGGGAACATGGGGACATGGGGACATGGCACTGCTGGGGACACAGGGACCCCTGGGGACATGGGCACCATGGGGATGTGACCATCACTTGGGACACGGCCATTGATCAGAACAAGGGCATGGACAGGGGCACCCGTGGGGACATGGGGGTCACCAGGTGACGTGGGCATCACCAGGGACATGGGCATCACCAGTGACACGGGCATGGTGGGGGACACGGGTGCCACTGGGGACAGGAGTGTCACCGGGGACACGGACACCCCCAGGAGCATGGTGACCCCCTGTCCCCTGCATCCCCTGTGTCCCCCGTGTCTCACCATGGCGGAGCAGATGCTGGTGCCACGCAGGCTGTCCCCCCTCAGGCTGTCCCCTCGCAAGCTGTCCCCTCGCAGGCTGTCCCCTCGCAGGCTGTCCCCTCGGAGGCTGCCCTGGCGACTCTCCGTCCGCAGCTGCAGCGTCTCCTCCAGCTGGGACAGGCTGGTCAGCGCCCAGGACAGCCCCGGACACCCCTGGACACCCCATGGACACCCCTGGACACCCCTGGACACCTCAGACACTGCCTGGACACCTCTGGAAACTCCACAGACACCCCATGGACACCCCAGGAACACCCCTGGACACCCCATGGACACTGCTCGGACACCCCATGGACACACCTGGACACCCCATGGACACCCCCGAACACCCCTGGACACCCCATGAACACTGCCCGGACACCCCATGGACACACCTGGACACCCCAGGACACCCCATGGACACCCCATGGACACCCCCGGACCCCCATGCCCGTGTCCCCACCTGTGCCCGGGGGTCGCTGCTGTGGCTGGAGTGGAGCCTCCGGATGGAATTCTCTCGGGTCAGCGTCAGCTCCTCCTCGCTGGGGACACAGGGGACACTCAGCACGTGCCCCATGTCCCCCCGCTGTGTCCCCACGTGTCCTGCTGCGACCTTCAGTGTCCCCCCCGTGGCCCCCTCCATGTCCCCCATGTCCCCATGTGTCCCCTGCATCCTCCATGTCCCCGTGTCCATCCTGACTCCCGTTGCCCCCTGTCCCCCCATGTCCCCAATGTCCCCCATGTCCCCAAATCCCCCAAGTCCCATGAGTCCTTATATCCCCGTATCTCCCCATGTCCCCATATCTCTGTGTCCCCATGTCCCCAATGTCCCTCATGTCCCAATATCCCCATATCTCCCATGTCCCCCGTATCCACTCCTGTCACCATGTCCCCCCATGTCCCAATGTCCCCATGTCCCCAGGTCACTCATGTCCCCTGTATCCTCTATGTGCTCCATGTCCCGTGTCCCCCACACCCCCAGTGTCCCCTCATGTCCCCAAGTCCCATGTGCTCCCACATCCCCATATCTCCCGTGTCCCCCATGTCCCTCCATGTACCTGTGTCCCCAATGTCCCCTGTGTCCCTATGTACCTGTGTTCCCCATGTCCCCATGTCCCCCCATGTCCCTGTCTCCCCAGTGTCCCCCATGTCTCCCCATGTCCCTGTGTCCCCATGTCCCCAGTGTCTCCATGTCCCACCATGTCCCCTGTGTCCCCCTGTCCCCCCATGTCCCTGTCTCCCCAGTGTCCCCCCATGTCCCCAGTGTCCCCCGCTGTCCCCCGTGTCCCCGTCCCCTCCCTTACTACTTCTCGGAGATGCGCTGTGTCTTGCGTTTGTGGTACAGGGTCATGACCACGACGACGATGACGAGGACGCAGAGCAGGACGGCGGCGATGACGCCGACCACCACCACCGAGGCCGACACCAGGTCCACGCGGCGCACCGTGTCCTCTGCGGGCGCCCCACGGGGTCAGCGGGCGCCCCAAACCGGGGGGACACCCCACAGGGGACAGGGGACACCCCAAACGGGGGGGACACCCCACAGGGGACAGGGGACACCCCACAGGGGACAGGGAACACCCCAAACGGGGGGGACACCCCACAGGGGACACCCCACAGGGGACAGGGGACACCCCAAACGGGGGGGACACCCCACAGGGGACACCCCACAGGGGACAGGAACACCCCAAACGGGGGGGACACCCCACAGGGGACACCCCACAGGGGACAGGGGACACCCCAAACGGGGGGGACACCCCACAGGGGACAGGGGACACCCCACAGGGGACAGGGGACACCCCAAACGGGGAGAGGGGACACCCCACAGGGGACACCCCAAACAGGGGGAACGCCCCACAGGGGACAGGGGACACCCCACAGGGGTCAAGGGACACCCCACAGGGGACAGGGGACACCCCACAGGGGACACCCCAAACGGGGGGGACACCCCACAGGGGTCAGGGGACACCCCACAGGGGACACCCCAAACCGGGGGGACACCCCACAGGGGACAGGGGACACCCCACAGGGGACAGGGAACACCCCAAACGGGGGGGACACCCCACAAGGGACAGGGGACACCCCAAACCGGGGGGACGCCCCACAGGGGGCAGGGAACACCCGAAAGGGGTCAGGGGGTGCCCCAAAGGGGACAGGGGGCGCCCCAAACCGGGGGGGAGACCTCAAACCAGGGGGGACCCCAAAGGGATCTGGGGACACCCCAAACCTGGGGGGACAACCCACGGGGGTCAGTGGGACACCCCAAAAAGGAGGGGATGGCACACAGGGGTCAGGGGACAGAGGGGCAGGTGAGGGGACAGAAGGACAGGTGAGGGGACAGAAGGACAGGTGAGGTGTCAGGCGGATGAGTGGACGGAAGGACAGGTGAGGTGACAGAAGGATAGGTGAGGCGTCAGGCGGATGAGTGGACGGAAGGGCGGGCGAGCAGCCGTGAGTGAAGCAGGTGGGTGAGCTCACGATGAGCGGACGGGCGTGGAGGAGGCACGGACGGCGGTGGGGCCGGCACAGGACGGGAGGAGTGCGGGAGGGAGGGACGGAAGGGAGGATGAATGGGTGGGCGGACGGACGGACAGACGGGTGGATGGACAGGTGGATGAACGGACAGGTGGGCGGACGGACAGATGGACAGGTGGGTGCACGAATGAGTGGATGGATGGATGGATGGATGGATGGATGGATGGATGGATGGATGGATGGATGGACGGACAACGGACACATAGGTGGATGGACAGACAGACGGATGGGTGGACAAGTGGACGGTCAGATGAACAGACAGACAGACACACAGACGGCTGGAGGCCCAGCACGCCCCACCCCGTGTCCCCTCTGCCCCCCCCGCCGTGGCAGGTGTCCCCGCTGGCCGTGTCCCCACCTGTGGCGCGTCCCCGGATGCTGACGTTGGCCCGGGCCTCCTTGGCGGCCACGCGGTTGGACACTCGGCACACGTAGTCGCCGGCGTCGGCCACGGCCAGCGGCCGCTGGAACAGCAGCGTGTCCCCCTTGGCCCGGACACCCGCGGGCAGCGGCGCGTCCACCCTGCGGGGACACCACGGGGTCAGCCCTGGGGACAGCCCTGGGGACAGCCCTGGGGACAGTCACAGTGACAGCCCCCGGTGTCAGACCCTGGGGACAGCCCCGGTGACAGTCCTGGTGACAGTCCTGGTGACAGCCCTTGGCGTCAGACCCTGGTGACAACCCTGGTGACAGCCCCCAGTGCCAGCCCCTAGTGCCAGCCCCCAGTGACAGACCCCGGTGACACTCTCCGGCGTCAGCTCCCAGTGCCAGCTCCCAGTGACAACTCCCGGTGACAATTCCCAGTGTCAGAACCTGGTGACATCCCCCGATGACAGTCCCGGTGCCACCCCCTGTGCCACCCCCGGTGCCACCCCCCGGCCTGCCCGTGCGGGCGGTGGCGGCATCAAAGGCGGCGGTGCCGGTTCCCACGGGTGACGCCCAGCCGGGCCCCGCGGGGCCTGTCCGGGCATGTGGCACCGCCGGGCACAGCCACGGCGGCACCGGGACAGCGACAGGGACACGGGGGGTGACACAGGTGTGGGCAGGGACACGGGGGGACAGGCAGGGACACGGGGGGTGACACAGGTGTGGGCAGGGACACGGGGGGACAGGCGGGGACACGGGGGGTGACACAGGTGTGGGCAGGGACACGGGGGACAGGCGTGGGTGGGGACACAGGAGGGGACAGGTGTGGGCAGGGACAGGGACATGGGGGACAGGTGTGGGCGGGGACACGGGGTGGGGGGACAGACGTGGGAGAGGGATACGGGGGACAGGCAGGGACACGGGGAACAGGCGTGGGTGAGGGATTTGGGAGGTGGGGAGATGTGACAGGGACAGGGGGAGATGGCACAGAGAGGGGGGACATGGGCAGGGGGACACGGCAGGGACAGGGGACACAACAGAGACATGAGGGACATGACAGGGACATGGGCACGGGGACACGGCACAGGAGCAGGAGGATGTGACAGGGGGTGGCAGGAGGTGACAGGGGGTGACAGGGGGCCATGGGGAGGTGACAGCGGGTGGCAGGGGGTGACGGGGTGACAGTGGCCTCACCGTGTCCAGTTGTAGGTCGGGGGGGGGTTGCCGTCCCCCAGGCAGGTCAGCGCCGCCCCCTCCATCCCCTCCTGCCACTCGGCCGTGTGACCCAGCACCGACGCGTCCGACAGGTCTGGGGACACGGGGACACCGAGGGGACGGTCAGGGGACAAGTCCCCATGGCCGCGGTGTCCCCGCCGTGTCCTTCATCCTCCCCATGCCCAGAGCCCCGCCCTCCGTGTCCCCGAGGTCCTCCACGCCAGCATCCCCCAGTGTCACCTGTGTCCCCCATGTCCCCAACACCCTCCAGCTGCCCAGTGCCCCCAGTGTCCCCAATGTCCCCAGTGTCCCCAATGCCCACAGTGGTCCCCACAGTTTCCATGTCCCCAGTGTCCCCCATGTCTCTCAGTGCCCCTCCATGTCCCCAATGTCCCCTGAGCCCAGGATGTCCCCAATACCCTGCATGTCCCCAGGGTCCCCAAGACCCTCCATGTCCCCCCATGCCCCCAGTGTCCCCCACATCTCCAAAGCCCCTCCCATGTCCCCAGTATCCATCACACACCCCATATCCCCAACGCCCCCCACGTCCCCAAGACACCGCATGTCCCCAACATCCCTCATGTCCCCAATGCCCCCCATGTCCCCAACATCCCCCTCACCCCCCACATCCCCCACACCCCAACACCCCCGATACCCCCAATGACCCCCACA
The DNA here is from genome assembly GCF_029207755.1 of Chamaea fasciata. Taxonomy (NCBI): domain Eukaryota; kingdom Metazoa; phylum Chordata; class Aves; order Passeriformes; family Sylviidae; genus Chamaea; species Chamaea fasciata. Next base: position 3,423,277 of record NW_027094116.1, on the reverse strand, counting down.
CCCCCCACAGCCCACGTCACCCCCCACACCTCCCTCATCCCCCATTACCGTCCACGTCCCCAATGCCCCCCATGTCCCCAACACCGTCCATGACCCCCATGTTCTCCATGCTCTCCATGTCCCCAAGACCCTTCTATGTCCCCAATGCCCCCCATGTCCCCAACATCCCCCTCACCCCCGTGCCCCCCATGTCCCCGTCACCCCCCCGTGTCCCCCATGTCCCCGTCACCCCCCGTGCCCCCCCCCCCCCCGTCCCTGGGCGGTGCCCGGTGGCGCACAGGCGACGCTGAGCAGGTGCGTGATCCTCTTCTCGTGGCGCAGGCCGGGGTGCGCCACCACGCAGGTGAGGCTCTTGCCGTTCATGGAGCGCCCGGGCACCAGGAAGAACTCGCTGGTGACCGAGGCCGAGCGCGCGTGGGCCGAGCGCCGCGTGGCGTTGGTGCCGCGCACATCGGTCTCCCAGCGCACCGACGGCACCGGGCTGCCCTCGGCCGTGCACGACGCCGCCAGCGTGCGGCCCTGGCCCTCCTCCAGCGGCGGGCCCGGGTTCAGGATGGGCAGCGGCGGCACTGAGGGGGGACCGGGAGGTCAGGGGTGTGCTGGGGACATGGGGACAGGGCAGGGATGTGCTGGGGGCGCGGTGACAGGACGGGGAGGTCAGGGATGAGGTGTGGGGACACGGTGACAGGGGGAGTTTGTTGGGTGCTCCGTCACCCGTGTGTGGTGTGGGCTTTGTGGCCCTGGGTGGCACCCGTGGCACCGGTGCCCATTGTGTGCCCAGTGTCCATCCCACCCGCCATGTCCCCAATGTCCCCCATGCCCATCATGTCCCCTCTGCTCTCCCTGTACCACGTCCCCAGTGACCCGAATGCCCATTGTGTGCCCAGTGCCCATCACACCCTCCATGTCCCCAATGCTCATTGTGTCCCCAATGTCCCCAATGTTCCAGGTCCCTCATGTGCTCTGTGTCCTGTGTCCCCAGGTTCTGCCATACCCCCCGTGTCCCCTGTGTCCCGTGTCCCCCATGTCCTCTACACCCCTCATGTCCTCTGTGTCCCCCATGTCCCCTATGCCCTCTGTCTCCTGCGTTCCCAATGTCCCCTACGGTCCCCATGTCCCCCATGCCGCCATGTCCTCTACACCCCCCATGTCCCCCCATGTCCTGTGTCCCCCACGTCTCCCACACTCTCCATGTCCCCTGTGTCCCCAATGTCCCCTCCATGTCCCCCATACACCCCATGTCCTCTGTGTCCCATGTCCCTCATGTCCCGTGTCCCCCATGTCCTCCATACCCCCTGTGTCCCCTGTGTCCAATGTCCTCTCCATGTCCTTTCATCCCTCCCCCAAGTCCCCTGTGTCCCGTGTCCCCCATACCCCTTCGTGTCCCCTGTGTCCCCTGTCCCCAATGTCCCCTACATGTCCCCTCCATGTCCCTCCATACCCCCCATATCCCCTGTGTCCCATGTCCCCCATACCCTCCCATGTCCCCTGTCCCCCATGTCCCCCCGTGTCCCGTGTCCCCAATGTCCCCTCCATGTCCCCTGTGTCCCCAATGTCCCCTCCATGTCCCCCCGCGTCCCCGCGCTCACCCAGCACCCTGAGCGTCAGCCTGCCCTCGAAGTTGCCCATGGGGAAGGTGATGAGGTGACACTCGTAGTCGCCCTCGTCGCCCTGCACGGCGTTGCGCAGCAGGATGTCGCCGTCGTCCAGGTCGCCGTGGCCGTGCCGCAGGACTCGCCCCGCGAAGGGCTCCAGGACGTGCTCGCCGTGCTGCGGGTTCAGCACGGCCACCTCGGCCGGGGGCGCGCCCGCGGGGCCGCGCTTCAGCCACGTCACCTGCACCACCTGCTCCTGCTCCTGCGCCCGGTACCGGCACGGCAGCACCACGTCCTGCCCCAGAACGGCCGTCACGCTGCGCGGCACCTCCACGCGGCCCCCGCCTGCGGGGACACGGGGACACGGAGGTGACACTGAGTGTGACACCTGAGTGTGGGCACAGGCACCTCCACGCGGCCCCCGCCTGTTGGGGACAGGAAGGTGACACTGAGTGTGACACCTGTATGCGGGTACAGACAGCTCCACGCGGCCCTCGCCTGCGGGGACACACGGGGACACGGGGGACACAGGGACAGGGGATCTCAGTGTGGCCCCTGTGTCACCTGTGGGCACCAGGTGCGGCACCAGGTGTGCAAGGGGCCCTGGCACATCCACGTGTCCCATGTGCCACCACCTGTGGGCACCAGGGGTGATACTGAGTGTGCAAGAGCACACCTGGGCACACCTGCACAGGGCTCTGGTACACCTGGGCACACCTGAGCACACCTGCACAGGGCTCGGGCACACCTGGGCACACCTGCACAGGGCTCGGGCACACCTGGGTGCCCCTGTGTTTGCACTTGGGTCTGTGCAAGAGCACACCTGGGCACACCTGAGTACACCTGCACAGGGCTCATGGGGCACACACACCTTTGCTTGCACTTGGGTCTGTGCAAGAGCACCTGGGCACACTCACACTCACCTGAGCACACCTGCCCGGGGCTCTGGCACACCTGGGCACACCTGTGTTTGCACGCACATCCATGCGGGAGGCCTTGCATACACACACACACACACACCCGGGCACACCTGCAGGGTTTGGGGTTCAGGCTGGGGGACAGGTTTGGGGTGCAGGATTTGGGGTGCAGCGTTTGGGGTGTAGGATTTGGGGTGCAGGATTTGGGGTGCAGGATTTGGGGTGCAGGATTGAGGTGCGGGTTTGGGGTGCAGGATTTGGGGTGTAGGATTTGGGGTGCAGGTTTGGGGTGCGGGTTTGGGGTGCGGGTTTGGGGTGCGGGTTTGGGGTGCGGGTTTGGGGTGCGGGTTTGGGGTGCGGGTTTGGGGTGCGGGTTTGGGGTGTCGGTGCTGGGCTGGCTGAAGTTTTGGGAGCAGGTTTGGGGTGCAAGAATTGGGGTGCAGGATTTGGGGTGCAGGTTCGGGGTGCGGGTTTGGGGTGCAGGATTTAGGGAGCGGGTTTGGGGAGCTGGTTGGGTGATTTGGGGCTCAGGATTTGGGGTTCCAGTGCTGGGGGCTGATGGTGGGGTTCGAGGTGCAGGATTTGGGGTGCAGGATTCAGGAGGGGGAGGGTTAAGGTGCATTTTTTGGGGTGCGGCTTTGGGGAGTGCGTGAGGTTTGTGGGGTGCAGGATTTGGGGAGAAGTTTTGGGGGGCTGATCGGGGGGGTTGAGGTGCATTTTGGGGGGGGGTCAGTTTTAGGGACTGCCTGAGTGTTTGGGAGCCGGTTTATGGTTGAGAATTTGGGGTGCAGGATTTGGGGAGAGGATTTGGGGGGGCTGATCAGGGCGGGGTGTTGAGGCGCATTTTTGGGGGTGCATTTTTGGGGGTGCATTTTTGGGAGAGGGGCGTGTCCCGCAGGTTTGGGGGGGGCGTGTCCCGCCCCGCCGCCGCCGCCGCCAGAAGCGGCCGGGCCGGCCCGTCCAGCCCAACCGGCCGGGACAGATCCCGCGCTGCCGCCCCCGCCGAGCCCCCCGGGGACTCCCCAAAATCCCCCCCACCATCCCGACCCCCCCCCCCAGGACCCCCTGACTCATTAACCCCTTCGTTGCTCGCTCCACGTCCTCCCCGCGCCGCCCGCACGTGCCTCAGTTTCCCCCGGCGCCGCCGCGCCCGCAGAGCGAACGGGGAGATTTTGGGGGGAGAGGGGGCACTGGGGGTCCCGGGAGGGCTCCGGGGGGTCCCGCGGGCCGTGGGGGGGCAGGGGGGGGGCGGTTCCGGGGTTCCGTGGGGAGGTTCCCCCCCTCGGGGCGTCCCCACCCAGCGCGGCCCGGGCGCGTGGGAACCGGCGCCGAACCGGCTGAACCGGCCCCGCGGGCCCCACGCCCGGCCCCGCGCGGGGGGGGGCCCGAAACAGCCCCGGCCACGGGCACCGGGGGGGTCCCGGGGCTGGGGGGGGGGTCCCCCCGAGCTCCCGCGGGGGTCGCGGTGGGGCAGAGCCCCGCCATGGTTCCCACGGGGACGCGCGCGCGCGCGCACGTGCGGGGCAGTCACCCCCTGTCCCCTCACCCCCGGGGCGGGGGGGGGGGACACACACACAGACATGGAGGGACCCCCCCCCAAACAACAAAAAAATAAGTGTGGGAGCCCCTCGCACGCGCGTGGGAGCCCCTGGCACGCCCGTGGGAACGCCTTGCACACGCGTGTGCACCGCACGCCCCCGCGGGGCTCCCGGGCCTGAGGAGCCCCGGGACCCCCCCGAGCCCCCCGGTGGGGGGGGTCAGCGCCCCCCGAGTCCCCCCGTGGGGGGGTCAGCCCCCCCCGGAGCTCAGCACCCCCGCGGGGGGGGTCCCCAGCCCGTTCCCACGGTGCCGAGGGGAAACTGAGGCACGGCCGGGGGGGGGGGGGCGGGGCAGAACAGGGGGACCCCCCCAAAAAAACTCTGTGGTGGGTGCAGCCCCCCCCCCCCCCCATCCTGAGTGGGGGTCCCCCAAACGGGATGTGGGGGGTTGGGGACAATGGCGAGGGGGTGGGACCCCCCCGGGCCATCCCCGGTGCCGCCGTTCCCACGGTTTGTCACCCCCCCCCGCGTGTCCCCAGTGGGGTCCGCGCCCCCCGCCCGCCCTGGGGGGGGTGTGGGGGCGGGGAGCGGGGTCCCCGCAGAGGCGCAGGTGCGCACCCACGGGCACGCGCGCAGGTGTGCGCGCACACGCGTGTGAAGCGCCCCGGGGTGGGCGCGGGGGACCCGCGGGCGCGCGCGCAGGGACGCTCGGACACGCGCCCGGACACACGGACTCGCGGACACGCGCACGGACACTCGGACACGCGGATAGTTGGAGCCGCAGGTGCGCGGGGCCGCAGGTGCACACGCGAGCGCGCCCACGTACACACACACACACACACACACCTGCACACGCGTGTGCGCGCACACCTGCGCGCTCCCGCCCCCCGTGTGTAACCCCCCTCACGGTCCCGCCGCTGCTCCCGGTGCCGGTTTCGCTTTCCCGGTCCCGGTTTCACCCCCTCCGGCCCCGTGCGAGGCGCGGCCCCCCCCGGTCCCGGTTCGCCCCGTCCGGGGGCTGCCGGTGCCCTCCGGGACCTCCCCCGCGTGGGAAGCGCTGCCCCCGGTGCCGGTTCCGCCGGGCCGTGGGAGCCGGTGCCGCCGCTCCCGTCCCCACCCCCGGTCCGTGTCCCTGTCCCGGTGCCGCCCGAGCCTTACCGGTGAGGGCGAGGAGGAAGGTGAGGAGGAGGAGCACGGGCGCCCCGGGCCGCATCCCGCGGGGGTCCATGCGGAGCGCTCCGGGCTCAGGGCGCGGTTCGGTCCCGGGCCAGCACCATCCGGGCCGGACCGGGCCCCAGCGGCACCCACCGGGACAGCCCGGGACAGCCCGGGACGCGCCGGCTCCCACGGGGCACGGCCTCGGCGGGTCCCTGCGGGCGGCACCGGGCGGAACCGGGACCCACCGCGGGCGCTCCGGGCTGAGCCGGGCCGGTGGCGGCGGACGGGCCGGTGCTGCTCGGTGCGGGACGGGACCGGGAGCGGGGCCGGGGCGGGGCGGGGCAGGGGGCGGGGCCTGGCGGGGCGGGGCAGGGGGGCGGGGCAGGGCGGGGCGGACCGGTCGGGCAGGTCGGGCCGGGGGGCGGGGCCGAGGGCGCGGCCTTAAAGCGGCGATGGCCGCGGGGGGAGCGAGGGGGACACACCCGGCACCGGGGAAGCGGGGACGGCCGGGGGCGCTGCCGGGGCTCCCAGTGCTCCCAGTGACCCCCGTGGACATCCCAGTGCCCTGCATGGCATTCCCAGTGCCCCCAGTGCCCTGCATGACGTTCCCAGTGCTCCCAGTGACTTCCATGGACCTCCCAGTGCTCCCAGCGCCCCCCATGGAACTCCCAGTGCTCCCAGTGTTCTCTATGGACTTCCCAGTGCTTCCAGTGTTCCCAGTGCCCCCGGTACCCCCATGACATCGCCAGTGCCCCTCATGGACCTCCCAGTGTCCCCAGTGCCCCCAGTGACCCCCCCATAGCACCCCCAGTGCCCTCCACGGAAATCTCAGTGCTTCCAGTTCTCCCAGTGCCCCCCATGGACCTCCCAGTGCCCCCAGTGCCCCCCCCCATGGCGTCCCCAGTGCCCCCAGTGCCCTCCACGGGCCTCCCAGTACTCCCAGCGCCTCTCGTATCCCTCCCAGTCCATTCCCGTCCTCTCCCAGTGCCCCCCAAATCCTTCCCAGTACCCCCCCAGTGCCCCCCACCCTATTCCAGTCCCTTTCCACACCGGGGGGGGGGCGGGGGTTGGAGCCGTCACCGACACCCCCAAAAGTTTTGGGATCCCCAAGGATCTCCCAGGGAAACCCGCGGGGAGTTGTAGGGGGGGCATTTATTGGCACAGCAAAATTTGGGAAAAGGGGAAAAACCGGGATCGGGGAGCGAGAGGGGGGCGGGGATCAACAGAGGCCGGACCCGGCTCAGCACAGCAGTGACCGCACCCGGGGGACCCCAAAACTGGCGGGAGAAAACGGGCACCCCCCTCCCAGGACCCCTCAGGACCCCCCAACTTCGGAGCTCTCCGGGGACGGATCCTTGGAAGCGGCGCAGAGATGGAAAATCCCTGGGGGGCGGATGGGAAAAGGGGGGGGGCTTAGGGGGTGCGGAGGGGATTTGGGATCCCCAAAATCCCCCCCCAAAAATTGGGGGGTGCAAATCCCACCCTCTGCAGAGCCCGGGCACAGCTCAGTGCGGGGATGGAGCCCCCAGTTTCCGTGCCCCCCCAGTTCCTGTGACCACCCCCCGCAATCCCCGCGACCCCACGGATCACCCCGAACCCCCAATTCCCCGTGACCTCCCCAGTCCCCCTGACCTCCCATTTCCTCTGACCCCCCATTTCCTCTGACCCCTCCGTCCCTGTGACCCCCCCCCCAGATCCCCGTGACCCCTCCGATCACCCCGAATCCCCAATTCCCCCGTCCGCCCCAAATTCTCCTGTCCCTCCCCAGTGCCCTGAACCCCCAGTCCCCACGACCCCCAATTCCCCTGCCCCCCCAGTCTCCGTGACCCCCCAATCCCCGTGCCCCCCCAATTCCCCTGTGCCCCCCCGGACCCCCTGAGCCCCCAATCCACTGAGGACCCCCAGTCCCCGTCCCCCCCCGATCCCCGTTCCCCGTCGCCATTTCTCTGGCCCCTCTGATCCCCGTCCCCCCCACCCCCCGTGACCCCCAAGTCCCCCACTGCCGTGCCCGTGTCCCCCCCGGCCCCGGTGCCCCCCCCGGTACCTGCGGAGCCCAGCAGCACGGCGGCCGCCCAGCCCAGCATGTAGGACCAGGAGAAGCTCCAGGAGCTGCGGACGGGGCCCGGCACGGCCAGGGCCCCCCCCGAGCAAAGGCCGAGCCCCAAGAGCGCCAGCAGCCCTGGGGGGCACGGGGGGGTCAGGGGAGCGGGCTGGGGGGGGAGCTGAGAACGGGCACGGCTCAGTGCGGCAGTGACAGGAGAGCTGAGAACGGGCACGGCTCAGTGCGGCAGTGACAGGAGAGCTGAGAACGGGCACAGCTCAGTGCGGCAGTGACAGGGGAGCTGAGAACGGGCACGGCTCAGTGCGGCAGTGACAGGAGCTGAGAACGGGCACGGCTCAGTGCGGCAGTGACAGGGGAGCTGAGAACGGGCACGGCTCAGTGCGGCAGTGACAGGGGAGCTGAGAACGGGCACGGCTCAGTGCGGCAGTGACAGGAGAGCTGAGAACGGGCACGGCTCAGTGCGGCAGTGACAGGAGCTGAGAACGGGCACGGCTCAGTGCGGCAGTGACAGGAGCTGAGAACGGGCACGGCTCAGTGCGGCAGTGACAGGAGCTGAGAACGGGCACGGCTCAGTGCGGCAGTGACAGGAGAGCTGAGAACGGGCACGGCTCAGTGCGGCAGTGACAGGAGCTGAGAACGGGCACGGCTCAGTGCGGCAGTGACAGGGGAGCTGAGAACGGGCACGGCTCAGTGCGGCAGTGACAGGAGAGCTGAGAACGGGCACGGCTCAGTGCGGCAGTGACAGGGGAGCTGAGAACGGGCACGGCTCAGTGCGGCAGTGACAGGAGAGCTGAGAACGGGCACGGCTCAGTGCGGCAGTGACAGGAGCTGAGAACGGGCACGGCTCAGTGCGGCAGTGACAGGAGAGCTGAGAACGGGCACGGCTCAGTGCACTGATGCCCCCCCAAATTCCCAACCTGTCCAGCCCCATCCCCTCTCATCGCTGCCCCCCTGGGGACAGTCTCTACGCCCCCTGTGTCCCCTTGCTCCCCGTGTCCCCCTCGCCCCCCGTGTCCCCGTGTCTCCATGTCCCTCGTGTCCACCCGTGTCCCCCGTGTGTCCCCACTTACCCGCCAGCAGCAGGGTGGCCCCGGCCACTCGTGCCCGTGTCCTGTGTCCCCCGGCGGTCCCCAGGGCCACCCCCAGCGCCAGCCCCGCGGCCGCAGCCACCACCGCCAGCAGCATCAGCACCCGCGCGGCCTCCAGCAGCGCTGGGGGGGACACGGGCTGGGGACACCGCGGGGACACCGCGGGGACAGCCCCCCATCCCACCCCGCGTGGGGACATCGCGGGTGACATCTCCACCGGACGCTGGGGACACCCGCGGGGACAGCTCTGGGGACCCTCTGGAGGGGACGGGGACAGCAGGGACACCCCCGGGGACACCAGGGGGAGGGGACAATGGCCACAGCAGGGACACCCCAGGGGACTCCGGGGACAGCAGGGACACCCGGAGGGGACACCGCGGAATGGGGACACTGGGGACACCCCGAGGGGACTCCGCGGGGTGGGGACATTGGGGACAGCACGGACACTCCGAGGGGACAGGGACACCGCGGGGGTGGGGAAAATGGGGACGCCCCTAGGGGACACCAGGGGGGAGGGGACTTTGGCGACATTGGGGACACCCTGAAGGGACACCGCTGGGGGAGGGGACAAATCGGGAGAGCAGGGACACCCCGAGGGGACACCGCGGAATGGGGACAGCAGGGACACCCCGAGGGGACACCGGAGAGTGGGGACACTGGGGACAGCCCTGTACCTGGGGTGGTGGCGTGGGGGTGGCACTGTCCCCCGAGGCAGCCGTGCCACAGCCCCAGGCTGGCCGTGCCCCCCGGCGCGCGCCGCTGCGCCCAGAAATGGGTGGCGGTGGCGGCCACCAACAGCGCCAGGCCACTGGCCCCGCAGAGCAGCCCCCCGGCCAGCGCCATCCCTGCGGGGACACGGGGACAGCGTGGGGACAGCGCGGGGACAGTGCGGGGACATGGGGACACGGGGATAGCGTGGGGACAGCGTGGGGACACCGCGAGGATAGCATGGGGACAGTGTGGTGACATGGGGACAGCGGTGGGACAGAGTGGGGACACAGGGACAGCGCGGGGATAGCGGCAGGGACATGGGGACAACCCTGGGGGCATCTCTGGGGGACACGGGGACAGCTTGGGGACAGCCGTGGGGACACGGTGACAAGCCCGGGGACATCTCTGGGGGACACGGGCACCCCCAGGATGTCACCTCTTGGCAACACAGGGGACACCCATGGGGACATGCCCAGAGAAAACGGGGATACCCGGGGGGTGACATCTCCGGGGGACACAGGGGACAACCCTGGGGACATTCCTGGGGTGAGGGGCTGGCACGGTGGTGGCACCTCTGGGGACACGGGGACCCTCTGCGGTGCGGGGGGACACCAAGGGGACACCACCCCCCAGGGGTGGGGACTTTGGGGACACTGGGGATATTGGGGACACTGGGGACAGTGGGGACACTGGGGACACCCCCCGGCACTCACCCGCCTTCAGCAGCCGCCGCGCCGCTGCCCCATGGCCGCCTGTCCCCGTGTCCCCGCGCTGTCCCCAGGGAGGGGACAGGGCCCCCGGCACGTGGCGCTGCCATTGTTGGGGACACAAAGGGGGAAGGCTCTGGGTGCTGAGGTGGCGCCCGGCTGTCCCCTCCCCACCCGGGTGACACTGCGGGGGAGGGGGGGACACGGCCGGGGTCACCCCCGGTGACACAGAGGGGTCCGGCCGGCGCCTTGGGGTCAGCGGGTGACATCCCCGCGGGCAGCGCCAGCCCGGGGGGGGCGGGACACTGCGGGGGCGCGGCTGGAGAGGGGACACTGGGGACATGGGGGACACTGGGGACATGAGGGACACTGGGGACATGGGGGACACTGGGGACATCGGGGACATGGAGACATTTGGGATACTGGGGACACTGGGGACACTGGGGACATGGGGGACACTGGGGGACATGGGGACATTTGGGATACTGGGGACACTGGGGACACTGGGGACATTGGGACATTTGGGATACTGGGGACACTGGGGACACTGGGGACATGGGGGACATGGGGGACACTGGGGACATGGGGGACATCGGGGACACTGGGGACATGGGGGACACTGAGGACACTGGGGACATGGGGGACATCGGGGACACTGGGGACTTTGGGGACACTGGGGAGACTGGGGACATGGGGGACACTGGGGACACGGGGGACACTGGGGACATTGGGGACAGTGGGGACACGGGGGACACTGGGGACAGTGGGGACATGGGGACACTGGGGACACTGGGGACACCCAGAGGTGTCAGTGCCCGCGGGCCGGTGGCAGCAGGAGGACGATGGTGACAATGACGGTGACAATGACGGTGACAATGACGGTGACAACGGTGACGACGCCGCGGCCGCCGCGCGGGGGGGCCCCGGAGCAGGGGGGGCTGCAGGGGACACCTGGGGGAGGGCGACAGGGGGGACCCTCAGGGGCTGCACCCCCAAATCACGCAGAGACCCCCAGAGACCCCCAAATCCCCCAGAGAACCCCAGAGCCCACAGAGACCCCCCAGAGACCCCCAAATTCCATAGAACACTCCTCAAATCCCACACAGACCCCCAAATCCCACAGAGACCCCCAGATCCCATCAAACACCCCCAAATCCCACAGTTCCCCCTCCCGAGACCCCCAAATCCCACAGACCCCCCGCCCCAGAGCCCCCCAAATCCCATCAAACACCCCCAGATCCCATAAAGCCCCCAGACCCAACTCGGGGGGGAGGTCTCAGGGCGGGGGGCTCGGGCCGAGGGTCTCAGAGGGAGGGGGTCGGGGGGGGTCCTGGACGGGGGTCCCGGTGTGGGGGTCTCAGGGCGGGGGTCCTAGGAGGAATTCCCGGGCGGGGGTCCCCATGGTGTTCCTGGGCGGGGGTCCCGGGCGGGGGTCCTGGGGCTGTTCCCGGTGTGGGGCTCTCACTGTGGGGGTCCCGGGCCGGGGTCTCACTGTGGGGGTCTCAGTGTGGGGGTCCCACTGTGGGGGTCCCGGGGCTGTTCCCGGGCGGGGGTCTCACTGTGGGGGTCTCACTGTGGGGGTCTCACTGCCGGGGTCCCGGGCCGGGGTCTCACTGTGGGGGTCTCACTGTGGGGCTCTCACTGCCGGGGTCCCGGGCCGGGGTCTCAGTGTGGGGGTCTCAGTGTAGGGGTCTCACTGCCGGGGTCCCGGTGGGGGGTCCCGGGCCGGGGTCTCAGTGTGGGGGTCTCAGTGTGGGGGTCTCACTGCCGGGGTCCCGGTGGGGGGTCCCGGGCCGGGGTCTCAGTGTGGGGGTCTCACTGCCGGGGTCCCGGTGGGGGGTCCCGGGCCGGGGTCTCACCGGGCCGCAGCCGCAGTGTCACCGTCCCGCAGGCGCACTCGCTGTCCCCGAACAGGACACACGTGAAGGTGCCGCTGTCGCCTCCCCGCACGTCCCGCAGCACCAGCGAGCCGCCGGCGACACCGGGGGCCGCCAGCGTGGCCCTGTCACCGTACGGGGGGTGACAGCGCTGGGGACCCCGGCCCCGGGAGCACACGGGGACGTCGGGGACCGCGGGGTCACCCCGAAAGTGCCACCGCGCTGTCACCAGCCGCCCCAGGGGCGCCCCGCCCGCGGGACACCCCAGGGTGACAGTGGCGCCCAGGGTGGCGTTGGCCACCGCGTGGCCACCGTGGTCACTGTGACACGGCTCGCAGACCCCCGAGGGGTCACCCGGGCCTGGGGACAACGGCCAGTGTCACCGCGGCTGGCGCACACGCCTGGTGGCACCGGGGACACCGGGGGGTGGCACCGGGGACACCGGGGGGTGGCCCCGGAGCCGTGGTGGCTCTGGGGACTGTGGGGACAGGTGGCACTAAGGGTCACAGCCTGAAGGGACCCTGGAGGTTGTCACCGTCCCAGGAGTGGGGGTGACACTGCTGAGGGACCCGGAGACTGTCACTGTCACCGGGATTGTCACCGTGGCCACGGCTGGCGCTCGCCGCTGAGGGACGCTCGGGGGGACCGCCACCAGCGCAGCTCGGGACAGGGGCGGGGACAGGGGCGGGGACAGCGGGGACAGGGGCGGGGACAGCGGGGACACGGGCGGGGACAGCGACATCGGCCCCCCCTGCACATCCAGCCCCCCCCGGGCACCCCAAATCCTGTACCCTGCGAGCCCCCCAGAGACCCCCAAACATCCCCCGAGACCCCCGGACCCCCAGGACCCCCAGGACCCCCCTGCACTCCCACCACCCTCAGGACCTGCCCGGACCCCCTGAGACCACCCCCCCCCCGGACCCCCAGAACCCCCGAGACCCCCAAGTCCCCCCAGACCCCCTAGGACACCCAACACCCTCAGCACCGCCCCCAGACCCCGGGGACCCCCCTGAACCCACAGCCCCTCAGGATCCTCCGGACCCCCGAGACCCCCGAGCACCCCGTACATCCCCCGGCCCCTCTGAACCCCCCGGACCCCCAACAGCCCGAAGCCGCCAAGACCACCCTGGACTCTGATCATCCTCGGGACCCGCCCGGGCCCCCCGAGACCCCCCTGGACCCCCAGAACCCCCGAGACCCCCGGACTCCCCGCAGCCCCAGGACCCCGCCCTGAACCCGCCGACCCCAAGAACCCCACAGAGCCCAACACTGCCGACCCCCTGAGCCCCCCCAGAACCCCAGAGCCCGGAGACCCCCGCACTTCCCTCAACCCCTCGACCCCCAGGTCCCCACAGCCGCCAGACCCCCCCGGACCTCCAGGACCCCCGTGCACCCACTTGGACCCCCAGGACCTCCTGAACCCCCCTGAACCCCCAACCCCTGAGCCCCCCAAGTCCCGCGGACCCTCTGAACCCCCCCAGAACCCCCCGGAACCGCAGAGGCCGGAGACCCCCGCATCCCCTGCAGCCCCCCGGACTCCCCTCGACCCCCAGGTCCCGGCAGCCCCCAGACCCCCCTCAGAACCCCCCCTGCACCCCCTTGGACCCCCAGGACCTCCTGCACCCCCCAAGCCCCGGACCCCCCCGGCCCCCCCCAGCACCCACCGGGGGTCCCCAGGGCCGCCCCCAGCCCCAGGGGCAGCAGCAGCAGCAGCAACTCCCACATGGCGGCCCCGGGGAGGGGACACGGGGGACACGCGTGACACCGCCAGCGGCGGGGGGGGGGACACACGTGGGGGGGGCCCGACCTTGCCACGTGGCGGCGGCTCCACCCCGCTGGCATTGTCCCCGAATGTCCCCGCGGAGTGTCCCCCCCCGCCCCCGCCAGCCCCAGCCGCGCCCTGCGGGGGGGGGGGGGGGGGGGACAGGAGCTGTCACCGCTGTGTCGCCCCCAGGGCGTCACTGTCACCTCTGTGGCCCACCCGAGATGTCCCCGTGTCCCACCAGGGTGTCACTGTCACCTCTGTGGCCCACCCGAGATGTCCCCGTGTCCCACCAGGGTGTCACTGTCACCTCTGTGGCCCAGTTAGGGCGTCACTGTCACCCCCCGTGTCCCTCCTGGGGTCACTGTCACCTCTGTGGCCTACCCAGAGTGTCCCCAGGTTCCCCACAGAGTGTCCCTGTCACCCCCGTGTCCCTCCTGGGGGTCACTGTCACCTCTGTGCCCCACCCGAGATGTCCCCGTGTCCCTTTTGGGGTCACTGTCACACCCGTGTCCCCCCCCGGTTGTGTCCCTCCTCCCAGGATGTCCCTGCCCCCCCCCCCAGGGTGTGTCCCCTCCCTCTCCGGGTGTCCCCCGATGTCGCATGGGGGGGGAGGGGCCAACAGCTCAACCTCACCCCGGGACCCCCCCCCGACCCCCCCGGCGCAGGAACGGGACGCCCCAGTGTCACCCCCGGTGTCCCCCCAGTGTCCCCCCCCAGTGTCCCCCCAGTGTCGCCCGCCGGGGGTGACACCGGACGCTCCCGCCCTCCTCGGGAAGCCACACCTGGAGCTCAAGTGCCACCGCGGGTCCTTTATTGGGGAGGGCGGGGGGACCCCGGGGACACCCCCGTCCTGTCCCCGCCCCCGCTCAGGTGACACCCGCATCCTGTCCCCGCCCTTTGGGGACACCCCCATGTCCCCCCGCTTTGGGGACACCGCCATCCTGTCCCCCCCCTTTGGGGACACCGCCATGTCCCCCCCTTTAGGGACACCCCCATTCCCCCCCCTTTGGGGACACCGCCATGTCCCCTCCCTTTGGGGACACCGCCATGTCCCCGCCCTTTGGGGACACCGCCATCCTGTCTCCCCCTTTGGGGACACCGCCATGTCCCCCCCCCTTTGGGGACACCGCCATCCTGCCCTTGCCTCGGGGGACACCCCAATGTGCGCTCCTCGGGTGACACCCCCGTGTCCTCCCTCGGGTGACACATCCGTGTCCCCCCTCAGGTGTCCCCGGTGTCCCCTCCTTTGGGGACACCTCCATCATGTCCCCCCCCCCCCCTCAGGTGACCCCCCGGTGTCCCCCTCAAGTGTCCCTGGTGTCACATCCTTTGGGGACAACCCCGTGTCCCCCTCAGGTGTCCCCTCAGTCCCTCAAGGTGTCCCCGGTGTCCCCTCAGTCCCCTCAGGTGTCCCCCAGGTGTCCCCTCAGGTGTCCCCTCCGGTGTCCCCTCAGTCCCCCAGGTTGCGGAACGCCGCCACCATCTCCTCCTGCAGCTGCGCGTACGCCGCCAGGATCTGCTGCTCGCCGTCCTTCACCGGGTCCTGGCGACACGGGGACACGGGGGGGACACACGGGGGGGTCACCCCAGAGCCGACCCCCCCCGGGGTCACCCACACTGAGCTGGTGTGGGACCCCAAAAAATTCACCCGGGATTGATTGTGGGATCCCAAAACCCACCCGAGATTGATTGTGGGACCCCCCCCCCCAAAAAAAAAACCCACCCGGGATTTATCGTGAGACCCCCAAATGGGGTGACAGCCCCCCCAAACCCACAGATCCCCCAAAACCCGCCCGGGATTTATGGTGGGACCCCCAAATGGGGTCACAGCCCCCCCCCACAGGAGTCTCTGACCCCTTTGTTCCCCTTTAACCTTCACTTGGGACCCCCAAACCCCCTTTAACCTTCCCCTAGGAACCCTCATCCAGTGGGGGTCTCGACCCCAAACCCTCCCTTACCTTTCCCATGGGACCCCCCCCTCAATGGGGGTCTCCGTCCCTTTTCCCCCCTTAACCACCCCGTGGGACCCCCCAATGGGGGTCTCCGTCCCTTTTCCCCTCTAACCCCCCCGTGGGACCCCCCAATGGGGGTCTCCGTCCCTTTTCCCCTCTAACTCCCCCGTGGGACCCCCCAATGGGGGTCTCCGTCCCTTTTCCCCTCTAACCCCCCCATGGGACCCCCCCAATGGGGGTCTCCGTCCCTTTTCCCCTCTAACCCCCCCGTGGGACCCCGCAATGGGGGTCTCCGCCCCTTTTCCCCTCTAACCCCCCCATGGGACCCCCCCAATGGGGGTCTCCGTCCCTTTTCCCCTCTAACCCCCCCGTGGGACCCCCCAATGGGGGTCTCCGCCCTTTTCCCCTCTAACCCCCCCGTGGGACCCCCCAATGGGGGTCTCCGTCCCTTTTCCCCTCTAACCCCCCCCGTGGGACCCCCCAATGGGGGTCTCCGTCCCTTTTCCCCTCTAACCCCCCCATGGGACCCCCCAATGGGGGTCTCCGTCCCTTTTCCCCTCTAACCCCCCCGTGGGACCCCCCAATGGGGGTCTCCGCCCCTTTTCCCCTCTAACCCCCCCGTGGGACCCCCCCAATGGGGGGTCTCCGTCCCTTTTCCCCTCTAACCCCCCCGTGGGACCCCCCCAATGGGGGTCTCCGCCCCTTTTCCCCCTCTAACCCCCCCATGGGACCCCCCAATGTGGGGTCTCCGTCCCTTTTCCCCCTCTAACCCCCCCGTGGGACCCCCCAATGGGGGTCTCCGTCCCTTTTCCCCCTCTAACCCCCCCCGCGGCCCCCCCAGCGGGGTCCCGCCCCCCCGGGCCCCTCACCTTGAACTTCATGGCGCTCAGGCGGTAGAGGATGTCGCCGAGCCCCTCGCGGATGGTGGCCCAGGTGACGCGCTGCTCCTCGCCGCCCGCGCCCTCCACCGCCCCCCGCGCCAGCTCGTAGAAGGTCACCAGGTTCTGCAGCATGCCCACGGTCTTGTAGAAGGGGCAGAACCTGGGGGGGCGCGGGGGGGTCAGGGGGGGGGGATTTGGGGGGGGCAGGGAGGGATTTGGGGGGTCAGGAGGGGGTTTGGGGGGGAGTTAGGGGGGATTAGGAGGGGCAGGGTGCAGTATGCCCACGGTCTTGTACAGCGGGCAGAACCTGGGGGGGCGCGGGGGGGTCCCGGGGGTTCAGGGGGGGTCAGGGTGGGGGTCAGTGCCTGGGGTCAGTGTCGGGGTCAGTGTCGGGGTCAGTGTCGGGGTCAGTGTCGGGGTCAGGGTTTGGGGTCAGTGTCAGTGTCAGTGTTTGGGGTCAGTGTTGGGGTCAGTGTTTGGGGTCAGTGTCAGGGTCAGTGTTGGGGTCAGGGTTTGGGGTCAGGGTTTGGGGTCAGTGTCGGGGTCAGTGTTTGGGGTCAGTGTCGGGGTCAGTGTTTGGGGTCATTGTCAGTGTCAGTGTTTGGGGTCAGTGTCGGGGTCAGTGTTTGGGGTCAGTGTCGGGGTCAGTGTTCGGGGTCAGGGTTTGGGGTCAGTGTCGGGGTCAGTGTTTGGGGTCAGGGTTTGGTGTCAGTGTCGGGGTCAGTGTTTGGGGTCATTGTCAGTGTCAGTGTTTGTGGTCAGTGTTGGGGTCAGTGTTTGGGGTCAGTGTCGGGGTCAGGGTTTGGGGTCAGTGTCGGGGTCAGGGTTTGGGGTCAGTGTTTGGGGTCAGTGTCGAGGTCAGTGTCGGGGTCAGTGTCGGGGTCAGTGTCGGGGTCAGGGTTTGGGGTCAGTGTTTGGGGTCAGTGTTGGGGTCAGTGTCGGGGTCAGTGTTGGGGTCAGTGTCGGGGTCAGTGTCGGGGTCAGGGTTTGGGGGTCAGCATTCGGGGTCAGTGTCGGGGGTCCCGGGGGTCCCGGTACCGGTCGTAGGCCGAGTATCCGTTCTGCTGCAGGAAATCGTCCTTGAGCAGTTTGGCCACTTCCAGCGTCACCTTGTCACCTTCGGCCAGTGACGCCTGCGGGGATGCAGGGTCCTGTCTCTGCTGGGGCCACGGCCCTTCCCAGAGTCCAGACCCCAGAAATCCCCATCCCAGAGATCCCAGAAATCCCCATCCCACAGATCCCAAAAATCCTCATCCCATAGATCCCTTAAATCCCAATCCCATAAATCCCAAACCCCACCTTGCCCACGAGCTGCACGATCTCGGCCAGCACCTCCTCCTCCTGCAGGGTCCCTGACCCCCCATCCCACATCTCATATCTCACATCCCAGACCCCACAGACCCCACAAACCCCACAGACCCCACAGAGCCCACAGCCCCACCTTGCCCACGAGCTGCACGATCTCGGCCAGCTCCTCCTCCTCCTGCAGGATGCGGCGGGCGCGGTCGCGCAGCGCGGGCAGCTCGGGGTGGGCGCGCTCGTAGTGCGGCTCCAGCGCCCGCAGGTACCGCGAGTACGAGATCAGCCAGTTCACCGAGGGAAAGTGTTTGCGCTGCGCCAGCTTCTTGTCCAGCCCCCAGAACACCTGGGGATGTCACCTCGGGTCACCCGGTGTCACCCCCGTGTCACCCAGCCTGTCCCCGCATTCTTATCCAGCCCCCGAGCACCCGCGACACCGGCAGTGCCACCCCCGCGTCCTCATCCAGGGGTCACTGTCACCGCGTCCCACTCCTAGTGTCCCCACGTCCCCTCCGGCGTGTCCCTGCGTCCCCATGTCCCACAGCAGGGTCCCCATGTCCCCTCCATGTCCCACTCAGTGTCCCCATGTCCCCCCTCCCCGTCCCTGTCCCCCGTGTCCCCCGTGTCCCCCGTGTCCCCCGTGTCCCCTCACCTGCACGATCCCCAGCGTGGCCGAGGTGACGGGGTCCGAGAAATCCCCTCCGGGGGGGGACACCCTGCGGGGGGCGGGGAGGTTTGGGGTGACCTGGGGGTCCTGGGGGGTCCCGGGGGGCTTTGGGGTGATCCGGGGGGGTTTGGGGTGGGCTGGGGCACACCAGGGGGTCCTGGGGCTGTTGGGGGTGACCTGGGGGTCCCAGGGGTGTTTGGAGGGTCCTGGGGCTGTTGGGGGTGACCTGGGGGTCCCAGGGGGGTTTGGAGGGTCCTGGGGCTGTTGGGGGTGACCTGGGGGTCCCAGGGGGGTTTGGAGGGTCCTGGGGCTGTTGGGGGTGACCTGGGGGTCCCAGGGGGGTTTGGAGGGTCCTGGGGCTGTTGGGGGTGACCTGGGGGTCCCAGGGGGGTTTGGGGGGTCCCGGGGGTGTTGGGGGTGACCTGGGGGTCCCAGGGGTGTTTGGGGGGTCCCGGGGGTGTTGGGGTGACCTGGGGGTCCCAGGGGTGTTTGGGGGGTCCCGGGGGTGTTGGGGTGATCTGGGGGCGCTCCGAGGGGTCCCCCCGCCCCTGTCCCCCCCCCCCCCCCCGGGGACACGGGGACACTCACGCTCCCACGATGCTGACGCTGCCCTCGCGCTCGGGGGTCCCCAGGCAGCGCGCCCGCCCCGCGCGCTCGTAGAACGAGGCCAGGCGGGCCCCCAGGTAGGCGGGGTACCCGCTGTCTGTGGGGACACGGCTGTCACCCCCTGTCACCTCCCTGTCACCCCCCCGGAACCCGCTGTCTGTGGGGACACGGCTGTCACCCCCTGTCACCTCCTGTCACCCCCCGGGACCCGCTGTCTGTGGGGACACGGCTGTCACCCCCTGTCACCTCCCTGTCACCCCCCGGGACCTGCTGTCTGTGGGGACACACGGCTGTCACCGCCCTGTCACCCCCTGTCACCCCCCAGGACCCGCTGTCTGTGGGGACACGGCTGTCACCCCCTGTCACCTCCTGTCACCCCCCAGGACCCGTTGTCTGTGGGGACACGGCTGTCACCCCCTGTCACCTCCTGTCACCTCCCTGTCACCCCATGTCACCCCCCGGGACCCGCTGTCTGTGGGGACACGGCTGTCACTGCCCTGTCACCTCCTGTCACCCCCCCGGGACCCGCTGTCTGTGGGGACACGGCTGTCACCCCCCTGTCACCTCCTGTCACCCCCTGTCACCCCATGTCACCCCCCGGGACCCGCTGTCTGTGGGGACATGGCTGTCACCCCCTGTCACCCCCTGTCACCTCCCTGTCACCCCCTGTCACCCCCCGGGACCCGCTGTCTGTGGGGACATGGCTGTCACCCCCTGTCACCTCCTGTCACCTCCCTGTCACCCCCTGTCACCCCCCGGGACCCGCTGTCTGTGGGGACACGGCTGTCACCCCCCTGTCACCTCCTGTCACCTCCCTGTCACCCCCCTGTCACCCCCTGTCACCCCATGTCACCCCTCGGGACCCGCTGTCTGTGGGGACACGGCTGTCACCCCCTGTC
Source organism: Chamaea fasciata (assembly GCF_029207755.1). Classification (NCBI taxonomy): domain Eukaryota; kingdom Metazoa; phylum Chordata; class Aves; order Passeriformes; family Sylviidae; genus Chamaea; species Chamaea fasciata. Next base: position 3,403,555 of record NW_027094116.1, on the reverse strand, counting down.
ACCTCCTGTCACCCCCCTGTCACCCCCCGGGACCCGCTGTCTGTGGGGACACACGGCTGTCACCCGCCCTGTCACCGCCCGGGGACACTGTCACCCCCGCAGGAACACTGCTGCTTTGGGGGTCCCATCCCGGGATGTTTTGGGGTCCCACCCGGGGTATTTTGGGGTCGCAGCCCGGGATATTTTGGGCTCCCATCCCGGGATTTTGGGGTCCCACCCTGGGATGTTTAGGGGTCGCAGTCCAGGATTTTTTTGGCTCCTATCCCGGGATTTTGGGGTCCCACCCCGGGATGTTTAGGGGTCGCAGCCCAGGATTTTTTTGGCTCCCATCCCGGGATTTTGGGGTCCCATCACAGGATGTTTTGGGGTCCCACCCGCGGTATTTTGGGGTCGCAGCCCGAGTTTTGGGGTCTCACCTGCGGGCATCTCTGCCAGGCGCCCCGAGATCTCCCGCAGCGCCTCGGCCCAGCGCGATGTGGAGTCGGCCAGGAGACAACTGTGCAGGCCCATGTCCCGGAAATACTCGGAGAGCGTGATCCCTGTGACACACGCGTGTGCAAGGGCTGTCACACGCCTGCCACACGCCTGTCACACACCTGTCACACACCTGTCACACACCTGTCACAGCCCCAGGGACAGCGGGATCCCTGTGACACACACATGTGCCCCTGTCCCCCTGTGTCACACGCATGTCCCTGTCACACATGTGTGTCCCCGCCCCCGGTGTCCCTGTCCCATGTCCCTGTCCTCCCCCATGTCCCCCCATGTCCCTGTTCCCCATGTCCCCCTGGTGTCCCTGTCCCCCCCATGTTCCCCCATGCCCCTGTCCTGTGTCCCCACCCCGTGTCACCCCGTCCCTGTGTCCTCCCCTGTCCCTCCATGTCCCTCTCCTGTGTCCCTGTACCGCCCCGGTGTCCCCGTCCCTTGTCCCTGACCCGTGACCCCCATGTCCCCCCCATGTCCCTGGTGTCTCCATGTCCCCGGTGTCCCCATATCCCCATCCCGTGTCCCTGTCCCATATCCCCATGTCCCCAGTGTCCCAGTGTCCCCCCCGGTGTCCCCACCGGTGTAGATGGAGGCCTCTCTGGCGGCCACCGGCATGTTGGACGTGTTGGCCACGAGCGTCGTGCGCTTCATGATGGACTCGGAGCGGCCGCCCACCTCCATTGTCAGCTGGGGACAGCGGGGTGGCACTGTCACCTCCCTGTGTCACCTCCCTGTGTCGCCATGGGACAGTTCTGCCACGCCCGTGTCCCCCCGTGTGGCGCTGTCACCTCGGGGAGGTCCCTGCGGACCCTCCATGTGCACCCGTGTCACTGTCACCCCCCCCGTGTCCCCGGTGTCCCCACGGTGTCCCCGGTGTCGCGGGTGTCGCTGTCACCTCGGGGAAGTCCCGCAGCACCTCGGACATCTCGTTCCCACGCTCCCCGCAGCCCACGTAGACGATGACGTCACTATTGGAATACTTGGACAGGGATTGGGAAATGACCGTCTTCCCGCAGCCGAACGCGCCCGGGATGGCCGTGGTGCCCCCCTGGACACACCTGGGGACACGGGGACACGGCACGGGCGTGGTGGGACCTTGGCAACAGCCTGGGCCTGTCCCCGGCCCTGTCCCCAAAACCACCTCCCTGTCCCCAAATCCATCTCCCTGTCCCCAAATCCATCTCCCTGTCCCCAAATCCACCTCCCTGTCCCCATTCCCTGTCCCCATCCCTGTCCCCATTCCCTGTCCCCATCCCTGTCCCCAAATCCATCCCTGTCCCCGTTCCCTGTCTCCGTCCCTGTCCCCATCCCTGTCCCCAATCTCTGTCCTCAACTCCATCTTTCCCTGTCCCCAATCCCATTCCTGTCCCTGTTTCCTGTCCCTGTCCCTGTCCCCGTCCCTCCCTCCCCACTTTGTCCCCGCCCCCTCCCCCCACCCTTTCCCCTCCCCCGGATCCCTGTGGGGGCAGCGCAAAGCCCTGACCCCGATCCCAATCCCCATCCCGATCCCTGTGGAACAGCACAACACCCACCCTGATCCCGATCCCAAACCCAATCCCTAAGAGAACAGTGAACTTGCCAACCCCACCCCCAGTCCATATGGGAACAGCGCACGCCCCCAATCCCGATCCCAATCCCATTCCCAATTCCGATCCCATTCCCAATCCCGATCCCATTCCCAATCCCGATCCCAATCCCATTCCCGATCCCAATCCCATTCTCTACGGAAAGAGCGCACGCCCCCAGTCCCAGTCCCAGTTCTGTTCCCATTCTCGATCCCATTCCTGTTCCTGTTCCCGTTCCCCGACGTTCCCATTCCCTTCCCCGTCCCCGTTCCCGTTCCCGTCCCCGTTCCCTACGGGAAGAGCGCGTCCAGGACCCTCTGGCCGGTCAGCAGGGGGTGATTGGCCGGGAGCTTCTCGGCCACGGGCCGGACCTGCCGGACCGGCCACACCTGGATCATGGACAGCGGCTCCCGGACACCCTGGAACTCCAGCTCCAGCACCACGTCCTGCGGGAGCAGCTCAGGATCAGCTGGGATCGGGCTGGGATCAGACGGGATCAACTGGGATCAGGCTGATTCCAGCCGGGATTGGGCCGGGATCGGGCTGGGATCAGCTGGAATCAGCCTAGGATTGGGCTGGGATCAGACCAGGATCGGCCCAGGATCAGTTGGGATCAGTCAGGATCAACTGGGATCAACCCGGGATCCGCCTGGGATCAGCTGGGATCAACCCGGCATCAACTTGAGATCAATCCAGGATCAGCCCAGGATCGGCTGGGATCAGCCTGGGATCAGCTGGGATCAACCCAGGACACCCCGCCCAGCCACCCCCCCCAATCCCGATCCCGCTGATCCCAATCCCGCTAATCCTGCTGATCCCAATCTGGATCCCGCTGATCCTGATCTGGATCCCACTGATCCAAATCATCCCGACCCCAATGATCTCGATCCTGCTGATCCCAATGATCCCGACCTCAATCCTGCTGATCCCAATCCCACTGATCCTGATCCCACTGATCCTGCTGATCCCGATGCCATCGATCCCGATCCCCCTGATCCCACTGATCTCGACCCCGATCCCGCTGCTCCCGTGGGATCCCCCGCCCCCGGCCCCACTCCCGGTGCTCCCGGTGCCCCCGGTGCGGGTCCCGGTGCTCCCGTGGATCCCAGCCCCGCTCCCGGTGCTCCCGGTGCCGGTTCTCCCGGTTCTCCCGGTTCTCCCGGTGCCCCCGATGCCGGGTCCCGGTTCTCTCGGTTCTCCCGGTTCTCCCGGTGCCCCCGGTCCCGGTGCTCCTGTGGATCCCAGCCCCGCTCCCGGTGCTCCAGCTCCCGGTGCTCCCGGTGCCCCCGGTGCTCCCGGTGCCCCCGGTTCTCCCGGTGCCCCCGGTGCGGGTCCCCGCTCACCGCCACGCCGTAGTGCCCGGGGGGCGCGATGTAGGTGACGGTGCCGCGGCTGCGCGGCGGGACCATCAGCCGGTGCTGCAGCAGCGAGTTCTCGGCCACCGAGCCGTAAATGTCCCCGCCCGTCACGTGGCTGCCCACCTGGCGACACGGCCGCCGCACCGTCAGGGACCCCCGTGTCACCCGTGAACCCGTGACCCCCGTGTCCCCACGTCCCGGCGACCTCCGTGTCCCCGTGTCCCGATGTCCCCGTGTCCCCTGTGTCCGTGTCACTCCGTGTCCCCCCGGCTCTGTGACCCCCGTGTCCCTGTGTCCCCTGTGTCCCCGCCCCCTTTTTGGGGTCCCCAGAAGGGTGGGGACAGAGGGACAGGACAGTTCGGGTGGGACAGGGAGGGGACAGGGAGACACGATGAGGGGACAGGGAGGGGACGGAGGGGCTGGGAGGGGACAGGGGGACAGGACGAGGGGACATGTAGGGGACAGAGGGGACGGGAGGACAGGACGGGGAGGCGACAAGAAGGGGACAGGGGGGTGACAGGACAGTTTGGGTGGGACAGGGAGGGGACAGGGAAGGGACAAGGGGACGGGGGGTGACAGGACCGGGGGACAAGAAGGGGACAGAGGGGACGGGAGGACAGGACGGGAGCACAGGGAGGGGACAGAGGGACACAGCGGGGTGACAGGATAGTTTGGGTGGGACAAGGAGGGGACAAGGAGACATGGGGGGGGACAGAGGGACAAGAAGGGGACAGGGAGGGGACAGAGGCCCTGGAAGACAGATGGGAGAGACGGGACGGGCCAGAACAGGACAAGGAAGGGACAAGGGGACAGGCCGGGGGGGGGCTCCGGGGAGGCGACACGGAGGGGACGGCCCACGCACCCGGATGCCCTTGCTGGGGACAAAGTCCCAGGTGAGGTGTCGCGGCAGCGCGGGGACGTTGGCGCCCCGCGGGATGTAGATGCTGCGCGTGGCCTCGGCGATGTCGCGCAGCGGGCGCTGGATGCCGTCGAAGATGGAGCCCAGGATGCCCGGGCCCAGCTCCACCGACAGCGGCGTCCCCGTGCGCCGCACAGGGTCCCCCACCTGCACCCCCGCTGCGCCCGCTCAGGAAACGTCACCGCCCGGGGGGACACGGGGACACGGAGGGGACACGGGGACTGGGGGGGGACACGGGGACACGGGGGGGACAGCGGGGACTGGGGGGGACACGGGGACGGGGGGGACAGCGGGGACGGGACGGGCTGGGGGGACACGGGGACTGGGGGGGGACACGGGGACAGGGAGGGACACGGGGACACGGAGGGGACAGCGGGGGCGGGACGGGCTGGGGGGGGGACAGGACAGGGTGGGGGCCAGAGGGGACAGGGGGGACGGGGAGGGGACAGGACATAGGGGACAAGGTGGGGACAGGGCAGGGTGGGGGAGGACGGGGAGGGGACAGGGCAGGGCAGAAGGGCGGGACAAGGGAGGGGACAGGGCAAGATGGGGGACAGGGAGGGGACAGGGAGGGGACAAGGATACAGGTCTCCTCGTACACCTGGAGCGTGGCCATGTCCCCGTCGAGCCGGATGATCTCCCCCACGAGCTCCGCGTGTCCCACCCGCACCAGCTCGTACATGGCCGCGCCCGCCATGCGCGTGGCTGTCACCACTGCGGGGACACGCCGCTGTCACCCCGGCGCCGGGCCACCACCGCACAGGGACCACACTGTCCCCAGCCCAGCCGCGGGGTCACCGCCCCACCCGGGACACCGCTGTCCCCATCCCTGTCCCCATCCCTGTCCCCTCCTGTCCCCAACCCTGTCCCCGCGTCCTCTCCCTTCCCCTCCCCAGGTGCGTCCCCATCCCTGTCCCCTCTCCATGACTGTCCCCTGGTCACCCCCCTGTGTCCCCACCCCCCGGGTGCTTCCTCCCCATTGTCCCCTGTCCTGTCCCCTCCCCATTGTCCCCTTCCCATTGTCCCCATTTTAGAGCCACAAACGCCATCGGGTCCCCATCCCCGGCTGTCCCCGTGTCCCCACGATGTCCCCATGATGTCCCCACGATGTCCCCTTCCGTTCCCAAACCTGTCGCCTCCCCAGGTACTCCCCCCTCCCCATTGTCCCCTCCCCAGGTGTTTCCCCCCATTGTCCCCTCTCCTGTCCCCATTTCAGCGCCACGAAGCCCATCGGGGTCCCCATGCCCGGCTGTCCCTGTGTCCCCAGGCTGTCCCCGCGCTGTCCCCGCTCTGTCCCCGCACTGTCCCCGCTGTCCCCGCGCTGTCCCCGGCTGTCCCCGCACTGTCCCCGCACTCTCCCCGCGCTGTCCCCGGCTGTCCCCGCACTGTCCCCGCACTGTCCCCGCTGTCCCCGGCTGTCCCCGCGCTGTCCCCGCGCTGTCCCCGGCTGTCCCCGCACTGTCCCCGCGCTGTCCCCGGCTGTCCCCGCGCTGTCCCCGCACTGTCCCCGCGCTGTCCCCGCACTGTCCCCGCTGTCCCCGCGCTGTCCCCGCGCTGTCCCCGGCTGCCCCGCACTGCCCCCGCGCTGTCCCCGCACTGTCCCCGCACTGTCCCCGCTGTCCCCGTACCGGGCCCGGACACTCCATGCACGGCCCCCATCAGACTCTCCCTCTCGGCCTCCTCCAGCCGCGTCCCCCGTGTCCCCTCCATGGTGTCCCCTGCCCGCCGCGGTGGCACCGCCGTTAAATGGCCCCGCGGGCCGGCGACAACCGGCCGGGGCCACCGCGGGGGTGGCACCGCGTGCAGCCAACAGCCGCGTCCCCACCCCCTGGGGACACCGGGGTGACACCGGCTGGCTCCGGTGACAGAGGCCACCGCGGGTGTGGCACTGTGTGCAGTCAACAGCCGCGTCCCGCTGCTCTGGGTGACACCGGGTGACACCGGGTGACACCGGCACGCGCCGAGCCGGGCCCGGCCCGGGGTGACGGGGACACGGCCCGAGTGTCCTTGTCACCTCCCTGCCGCGTCCTTGTCACCCACCCCCCTTTACTTTGTCACCTCGCGGTGCCCTCTGTACCCTCCCCGCCCCTCTGGGATGTCACCGACACGATTTAGGGTCCCCCCGGCACCCCTGGAGATTTTGGGGTCCCACTCCCCAGATTTTGGTGTCCCACTCTCAGTTTGGGGTTCCACCCCTTTAATTTTGGGGTGACATCCCCAGTTTAGGGTCTTAAACCCCCCCTAATTTTAGGGTCCCACTCCCCTATTTTGGGGTCCCACTCTCGGTTTGGGGTGCCACCACTGCAACTTTGGGGTCCCATCCCTCGAATTTTGGGGTCCCGCTCCCAGTCTAGGGTCTCTCGCCCGCAATTTTGGGGTCCCGCTCCCAGTTTGGGATCCCACTCTCGGTTTGGGGTGCCACCACTGCAACTTTGGGGTCCCATCCCTCGAATTTTGGGGTCCCACTCCCCTATTTTGGGGTCTCTCCCCCGCAATTTTGGGGTCCCACTCCCCTATTTTGCCCCCCCCCCCGTAGTCCACCCCCTTTGCGGCCTCACCCCCACATTTTGGGATCACTTCCCGACATCCCTCACCCCCAATTTAGGGTCCCCCCCCTTGGACCCCAAACCCTCCCATTTGGGGTTTCACCCCACTCCCCCATTTTAGGGTCCCCCCCTCCCCAATTTGGGGTCCCACCCTCTCATTTCGGGGTCCCATTCCCCCATTTTGGGGTTTTAATCTCCATTTTGGGGTCACACCCTCCGAATCTGGGGTCTCGCTCCCACATTTTGGGGTTCCCACCCCACTCCTTCATTTTGAGGTGTTACCCCACTGATTTCAGAGTCCCCCCTTCTCAATTTAGGATCCTCTCTGGTTTTGGGGTCCCCTCTCCCCAGTTTGGGGTCCCCTCATCCCAATTTGGGGTCCCCAAACTCCCAAATTTTGGGGTCCTCCCACTCCCCCATTTTGGGGTTTCAACCCCCATTTTGGGGTCCCACTCCCACACTTTGGGATTTCTCCCCACTCCCCCCTTTGGGGTTTCATCCCATTATTTTTGGGGTCCCCCACTCCCCCATTTTGGGGTTTCACCCCGTTATTTTTGGGGTCCTCTCTCCCCATTTTGGGGTTTCACCCCGTTATTTTTGGGGTCCCCCACTTCCCCATTTTAGGGTTTCACCCCATTATTTTTGGGGTCCCCCCACTCCCCCATTTTGGGGTTTCCCCCCATTATTTTTGGGGTCCCCCCTCCCCATTTTGGGGTCCCCCACTCCCCCATTTTAGGGTTTCACCCCATTATTTTTGGGGTCCCCCACTCCCCCATTTTGGGGTTTCACCACATTATTTTTGGGGTCCCCCTCCCCATTTTGGGGTCCCTCCACTCCCCCATTTTAGGGTTTCACCCCATTATTTTTGGGGTCCCCCCTCCCCATTTTGGGGTCCCCCCACTCCCCCATTTCGGGGTTTCACCCCATTATTTTTGGGGTCCCCCACTCCCCCATTTTGGGGTTTCACCCCATTATTTTTGGGGTCCCCCACTCCCCCATTTTGGGGTTTCACCCCCCATTTTGGCCTCTCCCTCTGCACTTTGGGGTCCCTCCTCGGCCCCATTATGGGGCTCACACCCTCATTTCGGGGACCCCCTCCCCAATTTGGGATCCCACCCCCATTTTTGGGATCCCCCACAACCTCTCCCCCCCTCATTTTAGGGTCTCCCCCATTTCCCCCCCCCGAACCCCTTTATTTCTTTCCCCTTTATAAAAACCAACGCTGGGATTGCCCCGAATTCCCGTTTATTGCCCCAAACCCCCCGGAAGGACCCCAACCCCGGCCGGGATTTTGGGGGGCGGGGGTCAGGACACCAGGACCCCCCCGGGGCCCCCCTTGCCCCCCCTCGGGGCCGTCCCTGGGGGTCCCTTTGGGGTCGTCCTCGCCCACCAGGCGGATGTTGTGACGTTCCCGAAACTCGGAGAGCTCCCGGCCCTTGGCCTGCAGCTGCTGCGCCAGCGCCTCGATCAGCTTCGAGATCTGGGGGGAAAATGGGAAAAATGGGAAATGTGGGAAAGGTGGGATCGATCAGCTTCGAGATCTGGGGGGAAAATGGGAAAAATGCGAAATGTGGGAAATGTGGGATCGATCAGCTGGGGGGAAAAACAGGAGATTTGGGAAAAATGGGAAAAGAGAGAGCCTCAATCAGCTTCGAGATCTGGGAGGAAAATGGGAAATGTGGGAAATGTGGGAAAGGTGGGATCGATCAGCTTCGAGATCTGGGGGGGAAATGGGAAAAATGGGAAATGTGGGAAAAGAGAGAGCCTCGATCAGCTTTGAGATCTGGGGGGAAAGACTGGAAATCGGGAAAAATGGGAAATGTGGGATCGATCAGCTTCCAGATCTGGGCAGAATAACAGCAAAAATGGGAAAATCGGGAGATGTGGGATCGGTCAGCTTCGAGACCGGGGAAAGCGGGGAAAGCCGGGCAGCGTGGCTTCGGGGCCGTGCCGGCCGGCCGGGCTCCCAGACCTGCTCCCTGTTGCTCTCCAGGGCGGGCAGCACCTCCTTGACCGTCCTCTCCACCAGCACGCCGCCGACCATGCGGAAACACTTCCGCGTGGGATCCACCTCCCGCAGCGTCTCGATCACCAGGCTGGACACAGAGGCCCCGGATACACCCCAGATACACCCCAGATACACCCCAAAATACACCCCAAAATACACCCCAAACACACCCCAGACACACCCCAGACACACCCCAGATACACCCCAAAATACACCTCAGATACACCCCAAATCCTATCCCAAATCCTGATCCCAAATCCTCACCCCAAACCCATCCCAAATTACACCCTGAACCCCATTCCAAATACATCCCAAATCTAATCCAAACTCCACCCCAAATCCCCTCCGAAATCCCATCCCAAATCCCCGCTCCAAACCCTCCAATCCCAAATCTCCAATTCTGAGCCAAATCCCCCAAATCTCGACCCCAAATCCCCCACATCCCGACCCCAAATCCCCCACACCCCGACCCCAAATCCCCCAAACCCCAAATCCCAAACCCCCCACACCCCGACCCCAAATCCCCCAAACCCCAAACCCCGTGGCAGCCCCACCTGTGCTCGTTGAGCTCCAGCTCCAGCTCGGCGGCTTTGGAGGCCAAACCGCGCTGGTCCTGCCGCAGGCGGTTAAACCGGGACACCACCTGCGGGGGACACTGGGGTGGACTGGGGGGACTGGGATGGACTGGGGGGGGACTGGGGGGACTGGGAGGGACTGGGATGGGACTGGGATGGGACTGGGGGGGACTGGGGGGACTGGGGGGGACTGGGAGGGACTGGGATGGGACTGGGATGGGACTGGGATGGGACTGGATCCCCCGGGATGGGGCTGGGGTCTGCTCGGGGGCTTGGGGAGACCCCCGGGACGGGATCCCGGAGGGGGAGAATGCCCAAGCCCACAGCAGCCCCCCTCGGCCCCAGGGACCCCCGTTATCACAGACCCCCGTTATCAGAGACCCCCCCGTTATCAGAGACCCCCCCGTTATCACAGACCCCCCCGTTATCAGAGACCCCCCCGTTATCACAGACCCCCGTTATCACAGACCCCCCGTCATCACAGACCCCCCCCGTTATCGCAGACCCCCGTTATCACAGACCCCCCCGTTATCACAGACCCCCCGTTATCACAGAGCCCCCGTTATCAGAGACCCCCCCGTTATCACAGACCCCCGTTATCACAGACCCCCGTTATCACAGACCCCCCGTTATCACAGACCCCCCCGTTATCACAGACCCCCCGTTATCAGACCCCCCGTTATCACAGACCCCCCGTTATCACAGACCCCCCGTTATCACAGACGCCCCTCACCGCCCGCCTTCCCCTCACGCCCAGGCCCGGCCCCCCCATCGCTTCCCCCCTCAGCCCCAGCCGCCCCCGCCATCACTCCGCTCCCTCCCCGCCGCTCCCGGTGTCCCGCCCCGGTTCCCGGTGGCCGTTCCCGGTGTCCCCGAGCCCTCCCCGCTCCCGGTTCCGCCCTGACCTGCTCGGCGCTCAGCCCTTTCCCCGCCGGGGCCGCCCCTCGCCCCTTCCCCGGCTCCGCCATCTTTTCCCGCCGCGGCCCCTCCTCTTCCGCTCCCGCCGCCGCCACTTCCGGCCGCCATCTTGGGTGAGTGAGGGCGAGGCGGGCGCGGCGCCATCTTGGGTGAGGGCAGCGCCTCAAGGGGGGGGGGACTTTGCCCCGCGCTGCGGCCGGCGGGGAATGTGCGTGAATTGGGGGCGAAAACGGGGAAAAACGGGGGAAAATGGGGAAAAACGGGGCGGATTTGGGGTTCTGGGGGCGGGGGGAGGGCGGAGGCGCGGCGGGTTTGGGGATTTGGGGTGTGGGGGCGGTTTGGGGGGCTGAGGGTGGCTCGGGAGGGTTGGGGGGCTCTGGGGTCCGAACTGGGGCGGTTTGGGGGTGTCTGGGGCAGATTTGGGGCTGTTTGGGGCAGTTTTGGGGTATTTGGAGCAGTTTGGGGCAGTTCAGGGGTTGTTTGGGGCAGTTTTGGAGGAGTTTGGGGCTGTTTTGGGGGAGTTTGGGGCAGTTTTGGGGGGTATTTGGGGACATTTTGGGGGATATTTGGGGACATTTGGGGGGTATTTGGGGACATTTTGGGGGATATTTGGGGACATTTTGGGGGGTATTTGGGGACATTTGGGGGGTATTTGGGGACATTTGGGGGTATTTGGGGACATTTGGGGGTTATTTGGGGCTGTTTTGGGGGGTATTTGGAGACATTTGGGGGTATTTGAGGACATTTTGGGGACATTTGGGGGATATTTGGGGACATTTTGGGGGTATTTGGGGCCGTTTGGGGGTTCCAGGTCCCCCCCCCCAGCCCTGTGACCCCTCCCCAATTTGGGGTATCCCCTCCCAGGCTGAGGGTGGCCCCCCGGGCCCTGCTGCGCTGCCCCCCGAGACCCTCCAGAGCCCCCCAGAGCTCCGGCACCGCGGGCAGGTACCGGGGCACCCCAAAAACCCGGGGGGACCCCAAAACCACCGGGGGGACCCCAAAAAACACCCGGAGGGACCCCAAAAACCCGGGGGGACCCCAAAAACACCCGGAGGGACCCCAAAAACCCGGGGGGACCCCAAAAACACCTGGGGACCCCAAAAACCCGGGGGGACCCCAAAACCACCGGGAGGACCCCAAAAACCCGGGGGGACCCCAAAAAACACCCGGGGGAACCCCAAAAACACCTGGGGGGGACCCCAAAAACACCTGGGGGACCCCAAAAACACCGGGGGGACCCCAAAAACACCGGAGGGACCCCAAAAAACACCCGGGGGAACCCCAAAAACACCTGGGGGAACCCCAAAAACACCTGGTGGGACCCCAAAACAGCTGGGGGACCCCAAAAACACCTGGGGACCCCAAAAACCCGGGGGGGACCCCAGAAACACCGGGGGGAACCCCAAAAACCTGGCAGGAGACCCTAAATACCCGGGTGGGGACCCCAAATACCCCAGGGGGTCCCCAAAAACTCCAGAGGGGGCTGGAGGTGACCCTGGGGGTGACCCCAGGTGGGTGTGGGGGGTTCACGAGTGACCCTGGTCCCCGTGGCGTCACCCTGGGGGTGTCCCGGTTCCCAGGGGTGACACAGCGGTGTCCCTGTCCCCAAGGGCGTGGCCTTTGGGGTGACCCCAATCCCTGTGAGGTGACCCGTGGGGTGTCCCCCTGTCCCTCTGAGGTGCCCTTGGTGTCCCCAGCCTGCAGTGTCCCAGCCAGTGAGGTGTCCCCAAGGCCACTGAAGTGTCCCAGGTCATTTGAGGTCCCTCATGGTGTCCCCTCCCTGCAACCCCTCAGCCATGGCAGTGTCCCCAGACCCCTCGGTGTCCCCAGACCTGGCGGTGTCCCCATGTCCCTTTGCGGTCCCTCACGGTGTCCCCTCCCCACAGCCATGGCCGCGTCCCCAGGTCCAGTGGTGTCCCCAGAGCCCTCGGTGTCCCCAGAGCCCTCGGTGTCCCTGGACCCCTCGGTGTCCCCATGTCCCTGACATTGTCCCCTCCCCGCAGCCCCAAGCCCATGGCACTGTCCCCAGAGCCCTCGGTGTCCCCAGAGCCCGTTGGTGTCCCCAGAGCTCTCTGTGATCCCTCAAATGTCCCCTCCCTGCAGGCCCCCGGCCATGGCAGTGTCCCCAGGTGTGGCAGTGTCCCCGTGTCCCTCTGAGGTCCCTCACAGTGTCCCCTTCCCACAGCCCCAAGGCCATGGCAGTGTCCCCAGACCCCATTGGTGTCCCCAGACCTGTTGGTGTCCCCGGAGCCCTCGGTGTCCTCAGACCCCTCGGTGTCCCCATGTCCCTGACATTGTCCCCTCCCCGCAGCCCCCCAGCCATGGCATCGTCCCCAGAGCCCTCGGTGTCCCCGGAGCCCTCGGTGTCCCCGGAGCCCTCGGCGTCCCCCGGGGGGCTGGTGGCGGCGCTGCAGGTGACGTCCACGGCGGACAAGGAGCGGAACTGGCGGCAGTGCTCGGCGCTGGTGCGGCGCGCGGCGGCGCGGGGGGCGCGGGCCGTGTTCCTGCCCGAGGGCTTCGACTTCATCGGGGACAGTCCCCAGCACAGCCTGGCGCTGGCAGAGCCCCTGCACGGGGACATCGTGGGCCGTTACCGCCAGCTGGCACGGTACGGGGACACTGGGGACATCTGGGGACATCTGGGGACACTGGGGACATTGGGGACACTGGGGACATTGGGGACACTGGGGTCACTGGGGACATTGGGGACACTGGAGACATTGGGGACATCTGGGGACACTGGGGACATTGGGGACACTGGAGACATTGGGGATACTGGGGTCACTGGGGACATTGGGGACACTGGAGACATTGGGGACACTGGGGACATTGGGGACACTGGGGTCACTGGGGACATTGGGGACACTGGAGACATTGGGGACATCTGGGGACATTGGGGGCACTGGGGACTCCGTGGGGACAGTGGGGACATTGGGGACACTGGGGACATCATGGGGGATACTGGGGACATCGTGGGACGTTACCGACAGCTGGCACGGTACGGGGACATTGGGGACACTGGGGACACCGTGGGGACACTGGGGACATCGTGGGGACACTGGGGACATCGTGGGGCGTTACCAACAGCTGGCACGGTATGGGGACACTGGGGACATCGTGGGGACACCGTGGGGCGTTACCAACAGCTGGCACGATACGGGGACACCAAGGGTGCCAGGGGACCCCTGGGGACACCCAGACCTGTTCAGTGCCCTGTCCTTGTCCCCACCTGATTCCTGTCCTTGTCCCCAGCCCTGTCCTTGTCCCCGGCCCTGTCCCCATCCCTCCATGCCTGTCCCTGTCCCCATCCTTGTCCCCATCCCTGTCCCTGTCCCACGATCCCTGTCCCCATGCCTGTTTCCATCCATGTCCCCGTCCTGTCTCTGTCCCTGTCCCTGCCTGTGTCCCTGTCCCCATCCCTGTCCCTGTATCCCAATTCCCGTCCCTGTCCTCGTCCATGTCCTCACGCCATCCCCTGGACTGGTGTGGGGACAACGACAGGGACAGGGATGGGGACAACGACAGGGTTGGGGACAAGGACAGAGATGGGGACAGGGAACGAGGAGTGGGGACAAGGACAGGGATGGGGACAGGGCAGGGGTGTGCCGCGTGTGTCCCCAGGGAGTGTGACAGTGTCCCCAGTGAGTGTCACTGTGTCCCCAGTGAGTGTCCCTGTGTCCCCGGGGGCTGTCCCTGTCCCCAGTGAGTGTCCCTGTGTCCCCGGGGAGTGTCCCTGTCCCCAGTGAGTGTCCCTGTGTCCCCAGGGAGTGTGACGTGTGGCTGTCCCTCGGGGGTTTCCACGAGCGTGGCCAGGACTGGGACACCACGGGCCGCATCTACAACTGTCACCTGCTGCTGGACAACTCCGGTGGGACACGGGCTCCTGACCCCGGGTCACCCCTGGGTCCCCTGCATCCCCAATCCCTGTGTCCCCAACATTCCCAACCCTCCAGGTGTCCCCGTCTCGCGTCCCCGTGTCCCCAGCTGTCCCCACCACCCCTGCAGTGTCCCCAGCCGCGGTGGTGGCCGCGACCTGAAACCATTCCCAACGCCTGGCTGTCCCCAGTCGCCTTGTGACTGTCCCCACTTGTCCCCAATCCTCCTCGGCTGTCCCCACATGTCCCCAATGTCCCCGTGGCTGTCCCCAATGTCCCCGTGGCTGTCCCCTGCTGTCCCCAGGTGCCATAGTGGCGGCGTACCGCAAGCTGCACCTGTTTGACGCGGAGCTCTCGGGGGCGCCGGCGCTGTGCGAGAGCTCCTTCACCAACCCGGGCCGGGAGCTGCTGCCGCCCGTGGCCACCCCCGTGGGCAAGGTACGGCCCCGGGTGTCCCCAAGTGTCCCCAAGGGTCCCCGAGTGTCCCCTGCCCTCGGTGAGCCACGGCGTTCCCAGAAAAAACTGAGATTGGCCAGGTGCCACAGGCTGTGGGTCCTGGAGCTGGGCCTGCCCTGACCCATGTCCCCAGGGTGTCCCAAAGGTGTCCCTGGGTGTCCCCGATGTCCCCAATGATGTCCTCAGGTGGGGCTGGCAGTGTGCTATGACCTGCAGTTCCCCGATGTCCCCAATGATGTCCCCGATGTCCCCAGTGTCCCCAGTGATGTCCCCGATGTCCCCAGGTGGGGCTGGCAGTGTGCTATGACCTGCAGTTCCCCGATGTCCCCAATGTCCCCAATGATGTCCCCGATGTCCCCAATGTCCCCAGTGATGTCCCCGATGTCCCCAGGTGGGGCTGGCAGTGTGCTATGACCTGCAGTTCCCCAATGTCCCCAGTGTCCCCAATGATGTCCCCGATGTCCCCAGGTGGGGCTGGCAGTGTGCTATGACCTGCAGTTCCCCGATGTCCCCAATGTCCCCAGTGATGTCCCCAATGTCCCCAATGATGTCCCCGATGTCCCCAGTGTCCCCAGTGATGTCCCCGATGTCCCCAGGTGGGGCTGGCAGTGTGCTATGACCTGCAGTTCCCCGATGTCCCCAATGTCCCCAATGATGTCCCCAGTGATGTCCCCGATGTCCCCAGGTGGGGCTGGCAGTGTGCTATGACCTGCGCTTCCCCGATGTCCCCAATGTCCCCAATGATGTCCCCGATGTCCCCAGTGTCCCCAATGATGTCCCCAGTGTCCCCAGTGATGTCCCCGATGTCCCCAGGTGGGGCTGGCAGTGTGCTATGACCTGCAGTTCCCCAGTGTCCCCAGTGTCCCCAACGATGTCCCCGATGTCCCCAGGTGGGGCTGGCAGTGTGCTATGACCTGCGCTTCCCCGAGCTGGCCCAGGCTCTCCGCGCCGCCGGCGCTCAGGTCCTCACCTTCCCCTCGGCCTTCACCGTCACCACCGGGGCCGCGCACTGGGAGGTGAGGGGACACCTGGGGGAGGGTTGGGGACACCTGGGAGAGGGTTGGGGACACCTGGGGGGACATCCCACGGGGGGTGTGGGACACTCTGGGAGGGGCTTGGGGACACTCCCAGGGCACTGGGGACACTTGGGGTGGGTCGGGGACATCCCCAGTGCTCCTCCATGTCCCCTGAGCTGCTCGTCCATCCCTGCCCAGGCCATCGAGTGTCCCCAGCGTCCCCTCTTCTTGTCCCCTTGGTGTCCCCAGTGTCCCCTTCTTTCACCCACATGCCCTGACTTTAGTGTCCCCTGTGTCCCCTTTTTGTCCCCTCGGTGACACCCCTGTCCCTCCCCAGTGACAGCGCTGTCCCCGCAGGTGCCGCTGTGTGCCCAGGCCCTCCAATGTCCCCAGTGTCCCCCTGTGTCCCCTGACTCAAGTGCCACGTTCCCGCGGTGACACCGCTGTCCCCTGAGGTGCTGCTCTGTGCCCGAGCCATGTGACACTCATGTGTCCCCATGTCCCCTCAGTGTCACTGAGTGTCCCTGTGTCCCCTGGTTCTGTCCCCGTGTCCCCTGAGTGTCCCCCATGTCCCTGCAGGTGCTGTTCTGTGCCTTCGAGTGTCCCCGTGTCACTGAGTGTCCCCATGCCCCCATGTCATTGAGTGTTCCCATGTCCCTGAGTGTCCCTGTGTCCCCTCAGTGTCCCCGTGTCCCCTCAGTGTCCCCGTGTCCCCTCAGTGTCCCCTCAGTGTCCCCTCAGTGTCCCCTCAGTGTTCCCTCAGTGTCCCCATGTCCCTCAGTGTCCCCATGTCCCTCAGTGTCCCCTCAGTGTCTCCTCAGTGTCCCCATGTCCCTCAGTGTCCCCATGTCCCCTCAGTGTCCCCTCAGTGTTCCCTCAGTGTCCCCATGTCCCTCAGTGTCCCCATGTCCCTCAGTGTCCCCTCAGTGTCTCCTCAGTGTCCCCATGTCCCTCAGTGTCCCCGTGTCCCCTCAGTGTCCCCTCAGTGTCCCTCAGTGTCCCCGTGTCCCTGAGTGTCCCCGTGTCCCCTCAGTGTCCCCGTGTCCCCGCAGGTGCTGCTCCGTGCCCGGGCCATCGAGTGTCAGTGCTACGTGGTGGCGGCGGCGCAGACCGGGCGGCACAACGCGGGCCGCGCGTCCTTCGGGCACGCGCTGGTGGCCGACCCCTGGGGCACGGTGCTGGCGCAGTGTCCGGAGGGCGCCGGCCTCTGCCTGGCCCACATCGACCTGCCCTACCTGCAGCAGGTGCGCCGGCAGCTGCCCGTGCACCGCCACCGCCGCGGGGATATCTACGGGCCCCCGCCACCGGCGACACCGGCGACCTGAGGGGACACTGCGAGGGCACAAAGCCACCGGGATTGGCACCAATCAGCTTTTCTGTCCCCAAAGTGAAACGGCACAAGGTGTCCTCCCCGCTCTCCTTTTGGGGTCCCCACTTTTTTTTGGGGGGAGTGTCCCGAATCTGCGTCAATTCAGCCCCAAATCTGCACCAAATTCTGCCCTGAATCTGCCCCAAATCTGCCCCAATTTACACCAAAGCTGCTGCAAATCGGCCTTTTTGTCCCCAAAGCGACAGCACGACGTGTCCCCCTTCTTTTTTTGGGGGGAGTCCCAAATCTGCTGAATGTGCCCCAAACCTGCATCAAGTCACCCCAAAATCTGCCCCAAATCTGCATCAATTCACTCCAAATCAGCTCCAAAATCTGCCCCAATTCACCCCAAAATCTGCCCCAAATCTGCCCCAATTCAGCCGCAAATCTGCATCAATTCACCCCAAAATCTGCCCCAATTCACCCCAAAATCTTCCCAAAATCTGCCCCAATTCAGTCCTAAATCTGCCCCAATTCACCCCAAATCTGCCCCAATCCAGCCCCAAATCTGCCCCAAATCTGCCCCAATTCACCCCAAATCTGCCCCAAATCTGCCCCAAATCTGCCCCAATTCACCCCAAATCTGCACTGAATCAGCACTTTTGTCCCCAAAACGGAGCAGCCCAATGTCCCCCCCCCGAATTTTGGGGTCCCCCCGTTTTTTGGGGTCATTTCGGGCACCCCGAGGGTGACACCAGCGCCCCAAATTCCAGATCCTGCCCAAACCTGCCCCAAATCGGCACTTTCCTCCCCAAAATGGGGCAGCTTCGGGTTCACCACCTCCTTTTTGGGGGGATTTTCCCTTTTTTTTGGGATTTCCCCTTTTTTTTGGGGGGGGAGGAATTTCCTTCTGTTGAAATCTGAAAAATACAAAAATCCCAGGAAATGATCCCAAAAAAGGCTGGAGGAATTTTTGGGATGAGAGGGATTGGGGGACACTGAACCCCCAAACTGGGGGGGAGGGGAGGGGCTGAACCCCCCAAGTGTTGGGTGGGAATGGGGAGAAAAACGAGGAAAATGGGGAAAAAAAAAAAAAAATAAATCCATCCCTGTCGGTTTTTAGGGGGAAAACGGGAATTTCGGGGGGAAATTGCCATTTGCTCTCTGTCCTTGTTTTTAATGGACGTAAAAGAGGGAAGAACGAGGGGAAAACCATGGGAAAAACACGAGGAGGAGGAATTAGACAAGGAAAATGAGGAATTCGGGAATATTCCACACCTCCAATCCCAAGTTCTTAAAATGGGAGTTTTGCCTCTTTTTTCTCTTTGCCATTTTTAATGGATAAAAGAGGAGGAAAAAAAAAAATCACGGAAATTAAGACAAGGAATTCTGGAATATTCCGTTTTCCCAAAGCTTCCTGCACCTGGAATCCCAAATCCCGACTGCACCAACGGGAGTTTGGCCCTTTCGTCGCTGTTTTTAATGGATCCAAGAGAAGAAAACAGGGAAAAATCATGGATGACACAAGGAACAGGAGGAATTGACAGGGAAAAGCGAGGGATTCTGGAATATCCCGTTATTCCAGTGCTCTCCAAACCTCCAATCCCCAATCCCCAGCCTGTCGCACCAACGGGATTTTCACCTTTTTAACTCCATTTTTAATGGATATAAAATAAAACGGGGGGAAAAAAAATCACGGAAAACACAATGAAAAGAACGAATTGACAGGGAAAAAACGAGGAATTCTGGAATATCCCGTTATTCCAGGGCTTCCTGCAGGAGCGCTCCCAATCCCCAAACGCCCGCCCGTCACACCAACGGGATTTTTGCCTTTTCATCGCCGTTTTTAATGGATACAAAAGAGAGGGAAACAGGGAAAAAAACCCATGGAAAACACGAGGAGGAAAAGGAGGAATTGACAGGGAAAAGCGAGGAATTCTGGAATATCCCGTTATTCCAGTGCTCTCCAAACCTCCAATCCCCGATTCCCAGCCTGTCGCACCAACGGGATTTCTGCCTTTGAATCTCCGTTTTTAATGGGTAGAAAAGAAACCAGGAGGGAAGAAAACACGGAAAACACAAGGAAAAGGAGGAATTTGACAAAGGAAAAGGAGGAATTCTGGAATATTCCGTTATTCCAAAGCTTTCCACGCCTCCAATCCCCAACGGCGACTGCACCGCACCCGTGGGATTTCTGCCTTTTTGTCTCCGTTTTTAATGGATAGAAAAGAACAGAAAACTGGGAACGAAAAACCACGGGAAACACGAGGAGAGGGAGGAACTGACGGGGAAAAGTGAGGAATTCCGGAACATTCCACACCCCTCCCCCCAATCCCCAAATCCCAGCGCGCGGCACCGACGGGATTTTCGCCTTTTCGTCGCCGTTTTTTAATGGACGCGAAAGAATAAAAAAAAAAAAAACCCCCCCCCAAAAAAAAAAAATCCCAAAAAAAAAATAAAACGGGAGAGGGGGAAAATCCCCCCACGGGAAACACGAGGAGAACCCATCAGGAACCTCCCGAAAAAAAAGCGCCAAATCCCCCAACACACATCCCCCCCTTCAGCTCCAACCCTTCCCCAAATCCATCAGCGAGGGCTCCGCACGGGCCGGCCAAAACCAAAAACTCTGCGGGAAGAGTCGGGAGAAGAGGGAACGAAACCAAAAACTCTGCGGGAAGAGTCGGGAGAAGAGGGAACGAAACCAAAAACTCTGCGGGAAGAGTCGGGAGAAGAGGGAACAAAACCTCCCCCCCCCCCCAAAAAAAAAAAACCCGGAGAGGAGGAGGAGAAAATAAAAACTGAGATCGGAACGACGACAACAAAAAAATAACGCGGGGGGGAGAGGAGGTCGGGGAAGGGGTTGGATCCCTCAGGGAGCCGTGTGGAGCATCAAGTTCCTGAGGAGTTTCTGGCGGCCCAGCTCGTAATCCTCCTCGTCCACGTTGACCAGCAGCTTGATGGCCTCGTGGCCCACGGCCTGTTTGAGCGAGTCCGTGATGAAGACGCCCTTGAGCGCCTCCAGCAGCGAGCCGTTGATGTAATCCCGCCAGAAGGCGTCGAGGTAGGTGAGCTCCGAGAACTTGATGTCGCAGATGATGGAGCCCAGATCCCCGCGATTTCAGGATGGTGTTGGCCTGGTTGAAGCGCTCGAACTGACGCTCCAGCGGGTCCTGCTTGTTGGAGAAGACGTTGCCGTGCAGGGCGGAGTCGTGCTGGCAGTACTCGGCGCGCACTGCGCAGGCGGATGTCTGGGGCACACGGGGTGGGAGGGGGGGAGCGGGGAGACGGGAGGGGGTTTTAGGGGGGGATGAGAGGATTTGGGGCTCCGGGAATTTGGGAGGGTTTGGGGGTGTGTTTTTTTTTCCCCTCCCCCTTCCTCCGCTCAAGAGTTGGTCGCCAAATCGCCAAATCCCGCCCATTCTGGAATGTTCTGCCGTGCCAGGGATTTCCCCCCTCGTCCCAATCCCGAGGATTCCCCAGTGCCAGAGCCTCCCCAGTCCCAGCTCTCGCTCCGATCCCCGATTCCCCCTGGAATTCCGGACCCTCCGGATCCCAGGAGGAATGGGAGTTGTTGGGATGAGGGGAAGGGAGGCCCCGTCCTGAGTTCCAGGCTTGATGGGGTTTGGGGGGCAGTTTTGGGGGTTTTTTTCCCCTCCTGGGGCTCCTCCACTCAAGAATCCATCCCCCAACCTCGCAAATCTTCCCCATTTCAGGACGTCACGATTCCAGGGATTGCCCCAATTCCAGACCCTCCGATCCCAAGGATTGCCCAGTGCCAGACCCTCCCCAGTCCCTGGATCCCTCCCAGTCTCAGCTCTCACTCCAATCCCAATCCCGACCCCGATCCGGCCCCCTCACCACAGGGCTGGGATTTCCCCTCGGGATCCCATCCCAGCTGCCCCCAATCCCATTCCCAGTGTTCCCCCCCCCCCCCAGTTCCATTCCCAGGTTTGTTTTTCTTTGGGATCCAATCTCCCCAATCCCACATTCCCAGTCCCACATTCCCAACCCCACATTCCCAACCCCACATTCCCATATCCCACATTCCCAATCCCACATTCCCAGTCCCACATTCCCAACCCCACATTCCCAACCCCACATTCCCATATCCCACATTCCCAATCCCACATTCCCAGTCCCGTGTCCCCCTCACCGCAGGTCTGTTTCTCCTTGGGGTCGGGGGTCGTCGACTTCCTGCGTTTCCGTTGGTTCCCCAGGAGGCTCCGGGCCCGGCCCGGGCGCTTGGGGCCCAGCTGGGGCCCCGCCGGGGGGCAGCACAGCGACGGCTGGGGGGCAGGCACTGCGGGGGCAAACCCTGAGACCCCAAACCTGCCCCACACCTGCCCCACATCCGCCCCGAGACCCCAAACTGACCCCAAACCCGCCCCGAGACCCCAAACCTGCCCCACACCTGCCCCACATCCGCCCCGAGACCCCAAACTGACCCCAAACCCGCCCCGAGACCCCAAACCCGCCCCACATCCACCCTGAGACCCCAAACTGACCCCAAACCTGCCCCACATCCCACCCCGGGGGGCAGCACAGCGACGGCTGGGGGGCAGGCACTGCGGGGGCAAACCCTGAGACCCCAAACCTGCCCCACACCTGCCCCACATCCGCCCCGAGACCCCAAACCCGCCCCACATCCACCCTGAGACCCCAAACTGACCCCAAACCTGCCCCACATCCCACCCCGGGGGGCAGCACAGCGACGGCTGGGGGGCAGGCACTGCGGGGGCAAACCCTGAGACCCCAAACTGACCCCAAACCTGCCCCACATCCGCCCCACATCCGCCCCGAGACCCCAAACCTGCCCCACATCCACCCTGAGACCCCAAACTGACCCCAAACCCGCCCCGAGACCCCAAACCTGCCCCACATCCGCCCTGAGACCCCAAACTGACCCCAAACCCGCCCCACATCCGCCCCACATCCGCCCCGAGACCCCAAACCTGCCCCACATCCGCCCTGAGACCCCAAACTGACCCCAAACCCGCCCCACATCCGCCCCACATCCGCCCCGAGACCCCAAACCTGCCCCACATCCACCCTGAGACCCCAAACTGACCCCAAACCTGCCCCACATCCACCCCACATCCCACCCCGGGGAGCAGCACAGCAATGGCTGGGGGGCAGGCACTGCGGGGGCAAACCCTGAGACCCCAAAGCAGGGTGCAGCCCCCCAGGTGTGGGGTGCAGCCCCCCAGGTCCCCCCAGGTGTGGGGTGCAGCCCCCCAGGTGTCCCCCAGGTCCCCCCAGGTCCCCCCAGGTGTGGGGTGCAGCCCCCCATGTGCCCCCCAGGTGTCACCAGGTGCCCCCCATGTCCCCCCTGGTGCCCCCCAGGTGTGGGGTGCAGCCCCCCAGGTGCCCCCCAGGTGTCCCCCCAGGTGTGGGGTGCAGCCCCCCAGGTGTCCCCCATGTCCCCCCAGGTGTGGGGTGCAGCCCCCCAGGTGTCCCCCATGTCCCCCCAGGTGTGGGGTGCAGCCCCCCAGGTGCCCCCCCGGTCCCCCCAGGTGTGGGGTGCAGCCCCCCAGGTGTCCCCCCAGGTGTGGGGTGCAGCCCCCCAGGTGCCCCCCAGGTGTCTCCCCAGGTGTGGGGTGCAGCCCCCCAGGTGCCCCCGGGCGCCCCCACCTGTTTTGTGGGGGTGTCCCAGGCCGGGCGGGGCGGCGCCGGGCGCGCGGGGCGTGACGTAGCGGATGGACGTCTCCTCCAGGTACTTGTCCACCAGGTCCGGGCACACTGCGGGGGAGCGGGAACGTCAGGGATCGGGAATGTCAGGGATCGGGATCGGGAACATCAGGGAATGGGATCGGGATCGGGAATGGGAACGTCAGGGAATGGGATTGGGAATGTCAGGGATTGGGAACGGGAATGTCAGGGATCGGGATCGGGAACGTCAGGGATCGGGATCGGGAATGGGAACATCAGGGAATGGGATTGGGAATGTCAGGGATCGGGAACGTCAGGGATCGGGAACAGGAATGTCAGGGAACAGGAATGTCAGGGATTGGGAACGGGAATGTCAGGGATTGGGAATGTCAGGGATTGGGAATGGGAATGTCAGGGATTGGGAATGGAAATGTCAGGGATCGGGAATGTCAGGGATTGGGAATGGGAATGAGAACGTCAGGGATCGGGAATGGGAACGTCAGGGAATGGGATTGGGAATGGAAATGTCAGGGATCAGGATCGGGAACATCAGGGAACGGGATCGGGAACAGGATCGGGAATGTCAGGGATTGGGAATGGAAATGTCAGGGATTGGGAATGGGAACGTCCGGGAACGGGATCGGGAACGGGATCAGGAACGTCAGGGAACGGGATCGGGAACGGGATTGGGAACGTCAGTGATCGGGATCAGGAACGTCAGGGAACGGGATCGGGAACGGAACACTGTGGCAGCTCCAGCTCCGCCTATCGCAATACTGGCCCCACACGTCACGACACAGAGCGGTCGGCGAGGGCCCCCAGAACCCATGCTGCGTGTCGTGACGTGGGGCAGCCTATCGCCATGCCGGGCCCTGTCACGACATGGGGCAGCCTGTAGCGACAGCGCCCCCAGTATCGCGACAGACTCACCTGGCTGCTGCTGGCCGAGCTGCCGCGGGGCAGCGGCTCCCGGTGGGTGATGATGTCACCCCCATGCCAGCCCGTGTATCGCGATATATCGTGACAGACTCACCTGGCTGCTGCGGGCCGAGCTGCCGCGGGGCAGCGGCTCCCGGTGGGCGATGACGCGGCCCCGTGTCCCCGAACGTTGTGACACTGACCCCGTATATTGCAACGTATCGCGACAGACACTCACCTTGCTGCCGCCCTTTGAGGCCGCCCTAGGGCAGCGGGTCACGGCAGGTGATGATGTCACCCCAATGTCACCCCGTATGTCGTGACATATCGTGACAGACACTGACCGGGCCGCCGCCTCTTGAGGCTGACGTAGGGCAGCAGGTTGTGGCGGATGATGACGTCACCCCGATACCACCCTGATATCACCCCGTATATCACGACATATTGTGACATATCGCGACAGGCGCTCACCGGGCCGCCGCCTCTTGAGGCTGACGTAGGGCAGCAGGTCGTGGCGAGTGATGATGTCACCCCAATACCCTGATACCACCCCGTATATTGCGACATATCGTGACAGACACTGACCGGGCCGCCACCTCTTGAGGCTGACAGAAGGCAGCAGGTCGTGGCGGGTGATGACGTCACCCCAATACCCCGATACCACCCCAATACCACCCCGTATATCGCGACATATCACGACACAAGGCGACAGGCGCTCACCGGGCCGCCGCCTCTTGAGGCTGACGTAGGGCAGCAGGTTGTGGCAGGTGATGATGTCACCCCAATACCACCCCGATAGCACCCCGATAGCACCCCGTATATCGTGATATATGGCGACAGGCGCTCACCGGGCCGCCGCCTCTTGAGGCTGACGTAGGGCAGCAGGTCGTGGCAGGTGATGACGTCACCTCAATACCCCGATACCACCCCGATACCACCCCGATACCACCCTGTGTATTGCGACATATCGTGACAAACACTGACCGGGCCGCCGCCTCTTGAGGCTGACGTAGAGCAGCAGGTCACGCCGGATGATGACGTCACCCCAATACCACCCCGATACCACCCTGTATATCGTGACATATCACGACATATCACGACATATTGTGACAGGCGCTCACCGGGCCGCCGCCTCTTGAGGCTGACGTAGGGCAGCAGGTCACGCCGGATGATGACGTCACCCCAATACCACCCTGATATCACCCCGTATATCGCGACATATTGTGACATATCGCGACAGGCGCTCACCGGGCCGCCGCCTCTTGAGGCTGACGTAGGGCAGCAGGTCGTGGCGGGTGATGATGCGCAGCAGCTGCAGCAGCTGCCGCAGGTTGCTCTCGTCGCAGCGGCCCTGGCGCTCCAGGGCCAGCAGGAAGTCGCGGCCCGAGCGGATGCGGCCGCGCTCGGCCTCGTCCAGCACGTCGACGAAGAGGAAGGAGAGCACGCGCACGTCGCGGTGCGTCAGCTGCGCGCCCACGATGTCGAACATGCGGTGCAGCGAGTAGAGGCCCTGCTCGCGCTCCCCGGGCTCCTCGGGCCACGGCACGGCGCCGCCGACGTCACCGGCACGGCCGCCGCCCGAGCCGCCGCGCTTCCGGCCCGCCATGGGCACCTGGGGACACGGGGACAGCGACATGGCGTCAGGGGGACACGGGGACAGCGGGACATGGGGACAGGGACATGGGGACAGGGACACGGGGACATGGGGACACGGGGACAGGGGGACAGGGACACGGGGACAGCGACATGGCGTCAGGGGGACACGGGGACAGCGGGACATGGGGACAGGGACACGGGGACAGGGACACGGGGACAGGGGGACACGGGGACAGCGGGACAGGGACACGGGGACAGGGGGACACAGGGACATGGGGACAGGGACATGGGGACAGGGACACGGAGACAGGGGGACATGGGGACAGGGACATGGGGACAGGGACACGGAGACAGGGGGACATGGGGACAGGGACACAGGGTCAGTGGGACATGGCGTCAGGGGGACACGGGGACAGGGGGACACGGGGTCAGGGACACACAGGGACAGCGACACAGCGTCAGGGACATGGGGACAGGGACACGGGGACAGCGACACGGCGTCAGGGGGACACGGGGACATGGGGACACGGGGACAGGGACACGGGACAGCGACACGGCATCAGGGGGACACGGGGACAGCGACATGGGGACAGGGACACGGGGACAGCGGGACATGGGGACAGGGGGACATGGGGACACGGGGTCAGGCACCGCTGGCACTGCCATGCCAGCCCTGGGGACACCGCGAGGGGCAGTGGGCCCGGGGATGTGGGACTGGGGAATTCAGGGATGCGGGATCCCAGGATCCCTGGGAATGCAGATCCCCCCGGAGCAGCCGGGAATTCCCCCAGAGCCACCCCGGGATCCCTTCCCGACGGGAATCCGCCGCGTCCTGGCCGCAAATGGGATCCACGGGGATCCGCGGGGCTGCCCCACCACAGGGATGTGATCCCAAAAATCCCAGCCCTCGGGAATTCACGGCAGCGGGGGCTCCTGCACGGGATCCTGACCCCGGTTCTGGGGGATTCCAGCGGGATCCGGAGCCAAATCCCTGGGATTCTCCATTGGGATCCAGACCCCAATCCCTGGGATTCTCCACTGGGATCCGGAGCCCAATCCCTGGGATTCTCCATTGGGATCCAGACCCCAATCCCTGGGATTCTCCACTGGGATCCGGAGCCCAATCCCTGGGATTCTCCATTGGGATCCGGAGCCCAATCCCTGGGATTCTCCACTGGGATCCAGAGCCCAATCCCTGGGATTCTCCACTGGGATCCGGAGCCCAATCCCTGGGATTTTCCGACCCCAATCCCTGGGATTTTCCGACCCCAATCCCTGGGATTTTCCGACCCCAATCCCTGGGATTTCCCAGTGGGATCCATCCCCGTCCCTGTCCCCATCCCCATCCCAAGGGGAAAACGACGGGATCAGCTCCGGAATTCCCCACCCAGCCCCAATCCCCAGCACGGCCGGGCCCGGGCTCCTCTCCCGGCAGGAAATTCCCAGAAAAAAAACCTGGAAAAAACAACCCAGTCCCGGCTCCAGGGGGGGAAAAACAGGAATGGGAAACACCCGGAGCTTTTTTTTAGGGATTTTCCTTAAAACGTCTCCGTTTTCCCTCAAATTCTACAAAAAAACTGGGGAAAAATCCGTGGATTTCTCATCCCTGGAATGACCGCGGTTTGCCTCCCGTGAAAGGGCAGGGAAAAAGCAGGAATTTGGTGTCGCGCTCCCTGGAAAATCCACAGAAATCCGGGGAAAACGAGGTTTTATGGAAGTGCCGAGCCCCGGCAAAGGGGAATTTTAGGGATTCCGCTTCCCAAAAAAAGGCCGGGAAATCCTTAAATTTAATTCCAAGTCGGGAATTCCGGCCCTGGAGGAAACGCCGAGATTCCCACGGGGGGTGGGAGGTGGAAATCCCCAAAAAAATCCAGGATTTTTCCCTCAGAACTAAAAAAAAAAGAGATGAGAATTCCCGGAATCCCTGGGAAATCAACCCTGGGAAAACCCTGGGAAAACCCTGGGAAAATCCTGGGAAAACCCTGGGAAAACCCTGGGAAAACCCTGGGAAAATCCTGGGAAAATCCTGGGAAAACCCTGGGAAAACCCTGGGAAAAGCCTGGGAAAACCCTGGGAAAACCCTGGGAAAACCCTGGGAAAAGCCTGGGAAAACCCTGGGAAAATCCTGGGAAAACCCTGGGAAAACCCAGCCCCTTTTCCCGGGAACATTCAAATCATTTCGGGCTCAACGGGAAAAACGAGTTCCTGGAGCTCCCCGGGGCTCGGCCCCGCTGGGATTCCCGAGGAAAAATTGGGATTTTTCCCACTAAATTCAGGTCAAAGCCGCCAGAATTCCGCGTTATCCCAGAAAATCCCGGCCTGGGGGGTGGAGAAAAAGCCCCAAATCCCAAATTTTTCGGGGATTTTTTAGGGAATTTTCCCAATCCCCAACAGGAATTCTGCCAGGGGTGGGATCCCAAGGACAGGAAAAATTCCCAAATAATTGGTGGGGAAAAAAAAAACCCCACAAAAATTGGGATTAATTCCCAAATTTCCCTCCTTTTTTGGGACAATTCTCCCTAAACCCAGTGGGAATTCCCTAAAATCCACTCCCGGCCCCAATGAATCGGATTTTTGGGAAGCAGAGGAGCTGCAGAGGTCGGGAAGGGAGGAGGAGGAGGAGGAGGAGGAGGAGGAGGAAGATGCTCCTGACAAAATATCCCGAAGGAAAAACGGGAAAGCGGCTCTTCCAGGGGCTGGGATTGGGGGAATCTGGGGGAATTTTTTGGGAATTCCCAGCCCTGGGAACATGGGGATTTTATCCCTGGATCACTCCCGGCTGATCCCAGCCCGGAATTCCCGGGGATTCCCCATCTCCGGGTGGGATAATTAGCCCAGCCGGGTTAATTGGCTGCAGCCGGGGGAGAACTCCTGGATCCGGCCCCGACTTCCCGGGATCCCTCTGGAGCTTCCCGGGATCCACCAGGACCCTCAGGATCCATCCCGAGTCCACCAGATCCATCCCAAACTTCCCTGGATCCATCCCAGACCTCTCGGGATCCATCCCAAACCTCTCCAGATCCATCCCAAACTGCCCTGGATCCACCAGGACCCTGGGGATCCATCCCAGACTTTTCTGGATCCGTCCTGAACGCTCCTGGACCCATCCCAGACCTCTCCTGATCCATCAGGACCCTCTGGATCCCTCCCTGGATCCATCCCAAACCTCTCCAGGTCCATCCCAAACTTCCCTGGATCCATCCCAAACCCCTCTGGATCCATCCTGAGCCTCTCCGGATCCAGCAGGACCCTCGGGATCCCTCCTGACCCTCTTCAGATCCATCCTGGGTCTCCCCGGATCCATCAGGAACCTGTGGATCCCTCCTTGGATCCATCCCGAACCCCTCTGGATCCATCCCGAGCCTCTCCGGATCCACCAGGACCCTCGGGATCCATCCCAAACTCCCCAGGATCCATCCCAGAGCTCTCGGGATCCACCAGGATCCTCGGGACCCATCCAGAACTCCCCAGGATCCATCCCAAACTCCCCGGGATCCATCCCAGAGCTCTCGGGATCCATCCCAAACTCCCCAGGATCCATCCCAGAGCTCTCAGGATCCACCAGGACCCTCGGGATCCATCCCAAACTCTCCAGGATCCATTCCGGAGCTCTCGGGATCCATCCCAAACTTCCCAGGATCCACCCCAAACTCCCCGGGATCCATCCCGGAGCTCTTGGGATCCACCAGGATCCTCGGGACCCATCCCAAACTCCCCGGGATCCATCCCGAACTCCCTAGGATCCATCCCGGAGCTCTCGGGATCCATCCCAGAGCTCTCGGGATCCACCAGGATCCTCGGGATCCATCCCGAACTCCCCAGGATCCATCCCGGAGCTCTCGGGATCCACCAGGACCCTCGGGATCCATCCCAAACTCCCCGGGATCCATCCCGAACTCCCCAGGATCCATCCCGGAGCTCTCGGGATCCACCCCGGAGCTCTCGGGATCCATTCCAAACCCCCCGGGATCCACCGCGGAGCTCTCGGGATCCCTCCCCGTCAGCGTGACCCCCGCAGATCCCGGTCCCGGACCCACCTGGGGCGGATCCCGCCGTGCCGGGTCCTCGAGCTCCTTTTTCCTCCTCTCAATTCTCCTTTTCCGTCCGTTTGTTCGGTTTTTAAATAAAACTCCCCCAACAACAACCAAGCCCACCCCAAACCTGCCGCGAAGCTGGCGAGGCCGGGACGGCCGTCAGTCCTTTGGCCGGAAAACTCGGGGGTTTTTTTCCCCCCCTCAAAAAAAAAAACCTCCTTTTTTTTTTTTTCCTCCTTTTTTCCTCTTTTCCCAAAGTCCCCAACGACTGTTCGCCGGAGGAAAAGCCAAAGGCGGCGCGGCCCTCAAGGCATCCCCGGCCGGCCGGCGGCTCTCCGGCGGCCTCGGCTCCGCTCAAAGCGAAATCGGCGAGGAGACGCGAGGCCCAAAGGGGAGCAGGCGGCGGGAGCTCATCCCGCGGCCCCAAACGCCGGGACCTCCTTCCGCCCCTCGCGACGGGCCCGCGGCAAGAACCGGGGGGGCAGGGGGGAGCGCTGCCGCGACAGAAGGAAAGGAAAATTGAAACACGAGAAATAAAGGGGAGGAGGAGGGGGGAGGGGGGGGTGGGGGGTGGGGGGGGAAGCGCCGATTTTTTCGGCTGAAATCGGCCCCGAATTGCGGCGAGAAAGGAGCAAAACCGGGAGCACCGGGAGCGTCCTCCCGGGAAAGGCCTTTAGAGCCCCGGGAAGGACCTGAGCAGGCCCCGCTTCTCCCCCGGGGAGGCCCCGGGGAGGTTCCGGCGGCGGGGGGAGCGGCGGGGCCCCCCCTGCGGCCCGTGGCAGCCCCGCCGAGCGCGGGGCCCCGTCCCGGCCCCTCCCGGCCCCTCAGGGCCGGCCCAGCCCCGGCGCCGCCATCTTGGCTCCGTCCGCTCCGCTCCCCGCTCCCCGCGGGCGGCTC